>NW_017077820.1:0-272 GCF_001483705.2 Eufriesea mexicana | reverse complement strand
CCCGTAAGGTTGAGAGAGGTTATGTTTTGTTACATTATGTTAGTTTCGGTAGGTGTGGATAGATCCGACTTCCGTTGTGTATACTCCTATTCGGCGGGTTTCTGCGCTCTACTGTGCTCTGGAGCATTCAGATTGGCTCGGCGGCGGACAGCAACAGACGTGCAGGGCTGTTAGGTGGCGTTAGGTTACGTTTGGTTTGTTTATGCTTGTTTAGGTTCTCTTTGGATAGCTTTACTCTGCTCGAATCTGGGAATGTCAGCAGTGGAGTCCGC
>NW_017077819.1:0-272 GCF_001483705.2 Eufriesea mexicana | reverse complement strand
CTGTGCAACTTGGGATTTTATTTTCTTTAAAATCGTGTGCTTCAAAGAGTTAATAATTGAGAGAACGCCCAGGTTACTGGGATACCTTTGGCATATTTCCACCTCGGTGCCCAACAGGAATAATTACAAAACAACTGGGTACTGGGTAGGATTGACACTAAATCTACCATAACTAGTGAAATGGTTGGTGAATGAAGAGATCAAAGAAGATGATCCTTAAGAAAATGAAATAGGAGAAAATATTAAAAAATTGATTTATCTAGAACAGAAGA
>NW_017077818.1:0-272 GCF_001483705.2 Eufriesea mexicana | reverse complement strand
TACGTAACGCAACCGAACGTAGCACAACTCAACCTATCCAGCAGAGACCACAACTGATAGAGTTCACGGAGCCAAGCACAATATACGAGGGCACAGTAGGGGGCAGCATTCCACCGCACTGCAGTGTATAGCACAAAAGTGGAGGACATCCTAACTCAACATGTCACAACGTACCTAACCGTACGTAGCCTAAATGAACATAAGGTGTCGAGACTAGTATTGGTGGCCTCCCCAGTGCCAAGCAGAGCACATCAGAGCAGTGTAGAGCGCAA
>NW_017077817.1:0-271 GCF_001483705.2 Eufriesea mexicana | reverse complement strand
GTAATAATTATGCACTAGCATAAGAAAGCGTAAAAAATAAATTATTTTATTAAGAAATTTTATTTACAGTTTTTGCACAGACGAAAAATGAACACAATTAAGAATAGATTAAAAAACTACCAACTATGGGACGAGAATCGGACCACGGTCCATTACCACAGGAATATTCATCTATCGCTTTTAGGCTACGACTGCACTTGTGAAATGGTGGAAATAAATCTGTAATTACGAAAGTAATGAAATTTTAATCGTAAATATCTCAAAAACTATT
>NW_017077816.1:0-271 GCF_001483705.2 Eufriesea mexicana | reverse complement strand
GGGTTTCTGCGCTCCAATGTGCTCTAGTGTGCTCCGCGTGGCTCTGGGTTACCAGTGACACTGTTCTCGGCACGTTAGACTGAGAAAGGTTACGCTCCGTTAGGTTAGGTTAGGAAGACTCGGTTATGGTTTCTTTGACTTTTGTGCTTTAAATTGTTATTCTGTGGATCTCTGCACTATACATTTCACTACTACACTCTGCCCGACCCTGGAGAGGCGAGCAATAGTGGTCGCGGCACGATTGTCTTAGTCATGTTACGTTTGGTTAGGT
>NW_017077815.1:0-271 GCF_001483705.2 Eufriesea mexicana | reverse complement strand
CTGTGCTCTTATACATTCTGCTTGGCTCTGGCGAGGCAAGCAATAGTTGCCTCGGCGCGTTAGTTTGAGTTATGTTACGTTTGGCTTGGATAGGTTAGGCTATATTCGGTTAGGGTAGCTGTGACTTTTGTGGTATGAATTAATTTTCTGTGGACATCAGCCCTCCGCAATGCTCTACTGGCCTCAGCTTGTCCCTGTGGAGGCCAGAAATAGTGGTCGTGGCACGTTCCGTTGGGCTGGGTTTCGTTTGGTTTGGTCATGGTAGGTAAAG
>NW_017077814.1:0-271 GCF_001483705.2 Eufriesea mexicana | reverse complement strand
ACATCAATTGCGGTCACGGCACGTTATGTTGTGTCAGACTACGTTTGGTTAGGTTGGGCTTGGCCATGTTAGGTTATGATATCTTCGATCATTGTGCTATACGCTGCTTTGGGGTGGATTTCTGCGCTCTACCGGGCTGTACTGCATTCTGCTTGGCTCTGGCAATGCCAGCAATGTATGTCCCGTTACGTTATGTTATAGTATACTTGGTTTGGATAGGTTGGGTAGGGTAAGCTTAGGTCAGTGTTCGTACGACTATTGTGCTATACAC
>NW_017077813.1:0-271 GCF_001483705.2 Eufriesea mexicana | reverse complement strand
ATTCTTTTGGCGTGCTTTAGCCATTGCAATGACATATAATCTGGCTGGAAAATTAAATTTCATAGACATTTTCGACTAATATCGGGTGAGCTAACTTTCTTACGTAAATAAGGAGGAAAGACTGTATTGTGGTGCTATAGCCATTGCAATGATACAGAATCATGCTAGAAAGTTAAATTTTATTGACATGTTCGGCTAATATCGTGGCGAGCTAACCTCCTTGCATAAATAAGGTGGAAAGATTCTATTTGCGCGCTATACCCGTTGCAGT
>NW_017077812.1:0-271 GCF_001483705.2 Eufriesea mexicana | reverse complement strand
TCGCAATGCTATAAAATCTGATTGGAAAATTCAATTTTATTCACATTCTCAACTAATATCGTGATGAGCTAATTTGCATCCATAAATAAGGAGGAATGATTCTAGTGTCATGCTATAGCCGTCGTAATGCTATAGAATGTGACCGGAAAATTCAATTTTATTGACATTTTCGACTAATATCGTGTTGAGCTAATTATCTTGCATAAATGTCGAGGAAGGATTACATTGGCATGCTATAGCCATTGCAATGCGATAGAATCTGACTGGAAAA
>NW_017077811.1:0-271 GCF_001483705.2 Eufriesea mexicana | reverse complement strand
CCACAGTAGAGCTCAGAAATCCAGCGCACTGCAGTGCATAGCACAAAAGCTGTAGATATCTCAGCATAACATGTCCTCTCCTAACCTAACGAATCGTAGCATAACTCAACGTAACGTGCCGTGGCCACTGCTCCTGGGCTTCCCATAGCCTAGCAGAATATAGTAAAGCACAGCAGAGCACAGAAATCCACCGAGTAACAGTGCACAGCAGGAAAGTGAAAGCTATCCTAAAAAAACTGAGCCTAACCAAACGCGACCTAACTCAAACTAA
>NW_017077810.1:0-271 GCF_001483705.2 Eufriesea mexicana | reverse complement strand
TGGAAATAGGATTGCGATCTGTTTCACATCGTAGATTGGGTCTGTTCGTGTTTCATATTTGTTTAGGTATAATTTATGCCTTCCTTGAAGTAAATGTCCGCGGCTCCCGAGTCGTTGTAATAAAAGTCATCATCAAGTACCATGATGGAAGGTGTGTAACTCTATTCGATATAATTTAATATAACGCTTGACATTTGCCCTCGTGTGACTAAGATAAAATACTTGACTCTGAGTAGGTATAAATGAATATGAATATATTACCTTACCCAAT
>NW_017077809.1:0-271 GCF_001483705.2 Eufriesea mexicana | reverse complement strand
AATATTCTTCTAAAATCCTGTAGACTCTACCAACCATCTAGCAATGCACTGCCATAGAATCCTGTTCCAACGATTTGATCCCTGTAGATCCTCGTTGATCACCTAAATTCTGTCACCAGGAATCTCTTCCGAATCCCAATCTCTGACATTCTATTCTTCATTGGAAGAAAAATCAATATTAATTTTGTCAGAAGCAATTGCATAGTCACAGCAATGCAAAGATAGAAGTCTGAAACAAGTCATTTTGATCCCGTTCTTGTTATAAACTTCT
>NW_017077808.1:0-271 GCF_001483705.2 Eufriesea mexicana | reverse complement strand
ATGGCTGTCCTTGCCATTGGTTGAAGACGCTAGGCGACCTATTAACCAAGCTATAACATATTACAGATTTTGAATAGGCGTATCCTCTGGCAAGTAGATGTCTGTACTTGCCATTGGATTGAAGGCGTTGTGCGATCTATTCACCATGCTATAACAGATTATAGATTTTGAATAAACTTATTCCCTGGCAAGCAGATGGCAGTACTTTCCATTGGATTGAAGGCGCTATGCGATCTATTTACCATGCTATAGCAGGTTATAGATTTTGAAT
>NW_017077807.1:0-271 GCF_001483705.2 Eufriesea mexicana | reverse complement strand
TTAGTTTGAGTTAGGTCGCGTTTGGTTAGGCTCAGTTTTTTTAGGATAGCTTTCACTTTCCTGTTGTGCACTGTTACTCGGTGGATTTTTGTGCTCTGCTGTGCTTTACTTTATTCTGCTAGGCTATGGGGAGCCCAGGAGCAGTGGCCACGGCACGTCACGTTGAGTTATGCTACGATTCGTTAGGTTAGGATAGGACATGTTATGATGAGATATCTACAGCTTTTGTGCTATGCACTGCAGTGCGCTGGATTTCTGAGCTCTACTGTGG
>NW_017077806.1:0-271 GCF_001483705.2 Eufriesea mexicana | reverse complement strand
CAGCCATCTACTTGCCAGAGAATAGGTCTATTCAAAATCTATAACCCGTTATAGCTTGTTGAAAAGATCGCCTTACGCCTTCAATCCAATGGCAAGTACAGCCACCTCCTTGCCAGGGAATAAGTCTATTCAATATCTATAATCTGTTATAGCTTGGAGAATATATCGCCTAGCGCCTTCGATCCAATGGCAAGTACAACCATCTACATGCCAGAGAATAGGGCTATTCAAGATCTATGATCTGTTATAGCTTGGAGAATACATCGCCTAA
>NW_017077805.1:0-271 GCF_001483705.2 Eufriesea mexicana | reverse complement strand
ACTCCATTAGCAAAAAATACTTTTCATATTCGACTAAAAGGAACTCCGCCAAATCCAAGTAAAAATAGTTGAAAAGAAGTAGGAATTACTTCTAATAAAGGTAGAACTATTTATCATTTTAAGAGAAATTAGATAAATTATATTATTGATAAGAATTAAAATTTAGTTGAATACCATTAAATTCCAATGTTTCAGTTATTCAATTTAAAAATTTTTTTGTGTTAAAAGAAAAATCACCTTTTTCAGTTTTATAAACTTTTTATCAATGGAA
>NW_017077804.1:0-271 GCF_001483705.2 Eufriesea mexicana | reverse complement strand
CTAGTAACACGCACAAAAGCTACGATAACCAATCGTATATAGTCACACTCAATGATTAGGTGGGGATTTTTTAATAACTGAAGCTTGAGAGCAGAAGCCTAGGGCTACACGAATTTCATATTATACTTTTTCAACAATCACATCACAATCTTTTTCCAGTCCTAGGTAACAATATGTCACTATAATCGACTATACACGAGCAACACGTACAAAACTATGATAACCAATCTTATATGATCACACCCAACGATTAGGTTGCGATTTTTCAATA
>NW_017077803.1:0-271 GCF_001483705.2 Eufriesea mexicana | reverse complement strand
CGTGAGCTTTACAACCCCTCACCCAATTTTGGTACCTCTAGTGTGAACGGTTAGGCAGCGAGCGCGACTTACCTGCAAACGCGAAACGCTCATTTCCAGTGCAATTTGCGGGGCTTGGAGATGAGCGTGAGCTTGCGGATTTCGTGTGTGGTTAGCGTGAGCTTTTCTCTTTCCATCTGACCAATTTTCGCGACGATCGGACGACCAACAATTTCGGGTGCTTCGATCACCGGCCGAGTGTATGGCTCGAGAGTGCACGATTTGCGTGGGT
>NW_017077802.1:0-271 GCF_001483705.2 Eufriesea mexicana | reverse complement strand
AATAAGGAGGAAAGATACTATTGGCGTGCTATAGCCATTGCAATGCTATATAATCAGGCTGGATGATTCAATTTTATAGACATTGTCATCTAATATCGTTGTGACCTAGCTTCCATGCATAAGTATGGAGAAAAGATTCTATTGGCGTGCTATGGCCATTGTAGTGCAATAGAATCAGGCTGGAGAATCCAATCTTATTAACATTTTCTTGTAATACATTGGTGAGCTAGCTTTCTTGCATAAATAAGGAAGAAAGTTTCCATTGGCGTCC
>NW_017077801.1:0-271 GCF_001483705.2 Eufriesea mexicana | reverse complement strand
TGTTAGAGCGAAAGATTAGATATGCGTGCAGAGTGTTTGAAATACCGCGCCCTCCGAGGTTGCCTAGGAAAGAAGTATGATTGGGAAGGAAAGCCTGGATATGGAAAAGAACAGAGTAAATGCTTAAATAAGGGTGCCAGGGCGCAGGTAGCGGTCAGTCCTTCACGGTCCTCCAAATAGTGTGTAAGCAGTAAAAGTCGAGCGTACTCGTAGCGGGTCTCCAGTTTCGTAGCCAATAAGTATGTTTATTGTATTTTAAGAAGCAGTAAAA
>NW_017077800.1:0-271 GCF_001483705.2 Eufriesea mexicana | reverse complement strand
ACGTTTGGCTATGTTAGGAGAGGATGGCTTCGACTTTAGTACTATAGTCTGCAATTATGTGAACTTCTGCGCTCTACTGTGCTCTAATATGCTCTCATGGGCCCTGGAGAGGCGAGCAATAGTGGTCGCGGTTAGGATGAGTTATGTTACGTATGACAATGTTACGCTTTGCAAGGTCAGGGTAGGTTATCACCGACTTTTGAGCTATACAGCGCTATTCGATGGATTTCTGCTATCCACTGTGCTCCAATATGTTCTGCTTCGCTCTGTG
>NW_017077799.1:0-271 GCF_001483705.2 Eufriesea mexicana | reverse complement strand
GTGCCATACACTGCTATACGTTGGGTGCTAACGCTCTGCGTTGCTCTAAGGTACTCTGCTCGACCTTTGGGGGGGGGGGCGGTAATAATGGTCTCGGCCCGTTTGGTTGTGCTAGTCTACTTTTGGTTACGTTATGTTGGATCATGGTTGGTTCGGATAGATTTGACTTTCGTGGTATACACAGTTGTGCGTTTGATTTCTGTGCTCCACTGTGCTCCAGTATGTTCTGCTTGGCTCAGGGGATGCCAGCAATATTGGTCTCGGTACGATA
>NW_017077798.1:0-271 GCF_001483705.2 Eufriesea mexicana | reverse complement strand
TTTATAAATTTCAAAATAGAATTTTTAAGAAATGGAATCTCGTATAAAATAAATTATACTTCTTTTTTCTAAGGTATCACCCCTTATATATCGAGACATCCTGTATTAATTGTTAAAAATGTAATAACTCGAACAAATTTTTAAAAACTTAAACATCAGGACGATCGAGAGGAATATTCCATTATTTATGAACATATGTATTATAATATAGTATCAATTAATTAATCACGATCACCTTATAAATTTATGCCTGTATATAGCAATTGAACAT
>NW_017077797.1:0-271 GCF_001483705.2 Eufriesea mexicana | reverse complement strand
AGTATACTAGAGCACAGTAGTGCGCAGAAATCCATCGGAAAGCAATGTATAGCATGAAAGTCGTAGCTATCCCAGCCAAACAGAACCAAACCTATCAAAGCCAAAGGCAACATGACTCAAAGTAACGCGCCGCGACCAGTATTGCCAGCATCCTCAGAGCCAAGCAGAAGGTACTAGGGCACAGTATATCGCAGAAATCTACCGCATTGCAGTGTAGAGGGCAAAAGTAAAAGAAGTCATAATCTAACACAAGCAAACCTAACCTAACCGA
>NW_017077796.1:0-271 GCF_001483705.2 Eufriesea mexicana | reverse complement strand
ATTAAGCCAACCGGTACTGTACACTGTTTATGGTCGTACTATGTATCGAATTCCTAGTTGTAGCTATATCCAGCCATAAATGAATTGTACACTGCCAATCTACAATTGCAGAAGGAATTAGATAATCCGCGAAATGATAGCATGAAAGGCTCTGGTGTCCTGTAGATGGCTACACTCAGGAACGTATTGTCAATTGTCCATTTCACTGCCAATATATAATCTATCCAATGGTCATTCTAGAAATGCTAACGTGCTCAAATCATCAGTGTTC
>NW_017077795.1:0-271 GCF_001483705.2 Eufriesea mexicana | reverse complement strand
CCATGTCTCGAATAGAAATGCCTCCAATAGCATTCCCGTCTAAGGCAGGGCCCGCTAGAAAGCCTTACTGACGAATTCACTAGCAGACCCGGGACGAAACGATCTTCCCTTCCTTTTCCTTTCGTCCTACTACCTGCTACCCGTATCGCAGTGCGACGAGACCAAGAGTATACCAACAGTCCAGCACCATAGGAATACCAGACCATCGGTAGGAACCACAACCACATCATTATCACAACCCCGTGGAGGAGGATCCCCACATATATTAGAA
>NW_017077794.1:0-271 GCF_001483705.2 Eufriesea mexicana | reverse complement strand
TCGTAGTGAGCTAACTTCCTTGCATAGGTATGGAGGAAAGATCCTTTCTGCGTGCTATAGCTATTGCATTTCAGTAGAATCTGGATGGAAAATTCAATTTTATTGACATTTACCACTAATAACGCGGTAAGATAACTTTCTTGCTTAAATAAGGAGAAAACATTCGGTTGGCGTGCTATAGGAATTGCAATGCTACAGAATATTGATGGAAAATTCAATTTTACTGACATTTTCAACTGATATCGTGGTGAGCTAACTTCCTTGCGTAAGT
>NW_017077793.1:0-271 GCF_001483705.2 Eufriesea mexicana | reverse complement strand
AATTTACATTCAAAAATTGATACTATGTTACAATTTAAAAATAAGTAGTGATGACTATAATTTAGAAATGGAATATACAATAATGTTAGTTATTATTTTGTTAATGTTTAATGTATGTTTGATCTTTTTCTATTTATTTATACGCTCAATATATCAATTTTATTATATTCTCAATGTTGATAATTTATGGTACTGATATAATTGATTAAGATTACACATAATAATTAATTAAATATATTAATATAATTTAAAAAAATGTATAATATTGGTA
>NW_017077792.1:0-271 GCF_001483705.2 Eufriesea mexicana | reverse complement strand
ATAGCAGTGTCTAACAGAAAAGTCAATGCCATCGTCACCTAACATAAACTGCCATAACATAACATAACATAACATGCTGGCATCCCCAGAGCCGAACAAAGCAGAGTAGAGCAATGTAGATCCTAGAGATCCACCGAATAGCGGTGTATGGCGCAAAAGTCGAAGCTATCGTCTCCTAACCTAACCAACCGTAACATTACCGAACGTGGCGTGTCACAAACTATACAGCCATGACCGCCATTGCTCGCCTCCCCAGAGTCAGGCACAGTAT
>NW_017077791.1:0-271 GCF_001483705.2 Eufriesea mexicana | reverse complement strand
TCGCATGCCAATAGAAACTTTCCCCCATATTTATGCAACAAAATTAGCTCACCACGACATTAGCGGAAAATGTCAATAAAATTGAATTTTAAAATGAGATTCTATAGCATTGCATTGGCTATAGCACGCCAATAGATTCTTTCTCCCTTATTTATGCAACAAAACTAACTCACCACGATATTAGTCGAAAGTGTCAGTAAAATTGAATTTTTCAAGACAGATTCTATAGCATTGCAACGGCTATACCATGACAATAGAATCTTTCCCCCTT
>NW_017077790.1:0-271 GCF_001483705.2 Eufriesea mexicana | reverse complement strand
TATAGCCATAGCATTGCAATAGAATGTGACTGAAAAGTTCAATTCTATTGACATTTTCGACTAGTGTCGTGGTGAGCAAGCTTTTCTGCATAAATCAGGAGGAGAGATCCTATTGGTTTGCTATGGCCGTTGCATTGCAACAGAAACTGTCAGAAAAGATCAATTCTATTGACATCTTCGACTAATATGTTGTTGAGCAGACTTTTCAGCACAAGTAAGGGGGGAAGATTTCATCGGTTTGCTCCAGACATTGCATTGCATTTGATACTGC
>NW_017077789.1:0-271 GCF_001483705.2 Eufriesea mexicana | reverse complement strand
AGCCAATCTATCGTACCGGGACCACCATTACTGGCCTCCCCAGAGTCGGGCAGAGTATAGTAGCGAAATGTAGTGCGTACAAAATGCGCCAGATTGCAGTGTATACCACAAATGTCGAAGCTACGCTATCCTAACCTGTCCAAACGTAATATAGCCAAACGCAACCTGACATAGCCTAACGTGCCAGAGACACTATTGCTGACACCGTCAGAGCCAAGCAGAATATACTAGAGCGCAGTAGGGCGCAGGAATCCACCAAAGAGCAGCGAAC
>NW_017077788.1:0-271 GCF_001483705.2 Eufriesea mexicana | reverse complement strand
GCCAATGCAATGCAATAGAATCTGGCTGGAAAATTTAATTTTATTGACATTTATGACTAATAATGTGGTGAGGTAGCTTTCGTGCATAAATAAGGAGGAGAGATTCTATTGTCCAGCTATAGCCATTGCAAGTCTATAGTATCTGGATGGAAAATTCAATTTCATTGACATTATCGACAAATTTCGTGGTGAGGTAACTTTCGTGCACAAATAAGGGGGATAGAATCTATTGGCCAGATATAGCCATTGCAATTCTATAGTATCTGGATTG
>NW_017077787.1:0-271 GCF_001483705.2 Eufriesea mexicana | reverse complement strand
AAACGAAACTTTTCACAACCTTACCTGCCGCGACCACAATCGATGGACTCCACAGACGAAGCAGAAAATATTACAGCACAGTCGATAGCAGGAATCCAAAGAGTAGCAGTGTACAGCACAAAGGTCTAGGCTATATTATCCTAACCTAGCCAAACGCAACGCAAGAGAACGTAACCTAACGCAATATGGCTACACCAGACATCAATTCCTGCACACCTCAGAGCCAATCAGTACGAATTAGAGAAGAATAGAGCGCAAAAAGCCATAGAAT
>NW_017077786.1:0-271 GCF_001483705.2 Eufriesea mexicana | reverse complement strand
GACCACTATTGCTGACCTACTCAGAGGAAAGCGGAAGAAATTAGAGCACACTAGAATGCAGAGGTCCACCAAAGGGCAGTGCACAGAGCAAAAGTTAAGGCGACCCTTTCCAAGCATAACAAATCGTAACATAACCAAACGTATCGTACCTCATATTAACGCGCCGCAACGACTATTTCTGGGCTCCCCAGGCACGAGCATAATATGTTAGAGCACAGTGGAACGTTTGAATCTACCTAACAACAGTTTATAACGCGAAAGTCGAAGCTAC
>NW_017077785.1:0-271 GCF_001483705.2 Eufriesea mexicana | reverse complement strand
AATACATCCATCCATCCATATATCCTGCCAATTACATATTACCATCCATACATCCATCCATCCCTACACCCTTACATCCATACATCCATACATCCATACATTTATACATCCGTACATCCATTTACCTGTACATCCATACATTCGTACATCCATACATACATACATCCATGCATACATACATCCATACATCCATACATCCATACATCCGTACATCCATACATCCATCCATCCATCCATCCATAAATCCATACATCCACACATCCATAAATCC
>NW_017077784.1:0-271 GCF_001483705.2 Eufriesea mexicana | reverse complement strand
TACTCTTTAGTCTCTTTAGCTCGTAAATAACATATATAGTGGAATAAATAACATCCTTCATTCTGTATATTTGCCAATTAAATTTTATCCTTACATATGTAGATCTGTGGGGGTCCTCCCCCACCGTAGTTTGAAGTCAGCTGTGGCAGGTATCCTGTGTGGCTAGAAGGGACGGTAGGAAAAGGAAGGGATGCGTTTCGTCCCGGGTCTTCTAGCGGACTCATCACTTGCTTGCTTAGCAGGCCCTGCCTTAGACAGTGGGGATACTATT
>NW_017077783.1:0-271 GCF_001483705.2 Eufriesea mexicana | reverse complement strand
ATAAGGAGGAAAGATTCTATTGCCGTGCTATAGCCATTGCAATGCTATAGAATCTCGTTGGAGAATTCAATTTTACTGACATTTTCGTCTAATATCGTGGCGAGCTAACTCTCTTTCATAAATAAGGGGGAAAGATTGTATTGGGGTGCTATAGCCGTTGGAATTCTATAGAATCTGCTTGGAAAATTCAATTTTATTGGTATTTTCCACTAATGTCGTGGTGTGCTAACTCACTTGTATACGGAAGTAGGAAGATTTCTATTGGCCTACT
>NW_017077782.1:0-271 GCF_001483705.2 Eufriesea mexicana | reverse complement strand
ATCGCAATGGTATAGAACCTGTATGGCAAATACAATTTTATTGACATTTTCGACTGATATCGTCGAGAGCCATCCTTCTTGCATAAGTAAGGAAAAAAGATTCTGTGGCTGGAAAATACAATTTTGTTGGCATTTTCGACTTATATTGTGGTGAGCTATCTTTCTTGAATAAACAAGGAGGAAAGATTCTATTGGCGAGCTGCAGCCGTTGCAATGCTTTAGAATGTGACTGGATATACAATTTTATTGACATTTTCGACTAATATTGTGG
>NW_017077781.1:0-271 GCF_001483705.2 Eufriesea mexicana | reverse complement strand
AAACATATCCAAACCTAGCCTAATTGAACGAAACGCTGCTCAACCTAACTTGCCGCGACCAGAGTTCCTGGCGTCCCCAGATACAAGCAGAGTGTGGTAGCGCACTCGATTCAATAGAATGGCAGCGCGTAGCACAAATGTCGAAGATATCTTAACCTAACGCAACATAACCGAACCTAATCATACGTATTCTAACTGAAGGCAACATGCTGCTGCCACTATTGCTGCACTCACGACTGTCGGGCAGATTACAGTGGAGCAATGTAGAGTG
>NW_017077780.1:0-271 GCF_001483705.2 Eufriesea mexicana | reverse complement strand
ATAGTATGTTCTGCGTGGCTTTGATGAGGCCAGCAAGAATGTTCTCGGCACATTAGGTTTAGTCGGGTTACGGAGAGTTACGTTACGTTTGCCTATGATGAGACAGGGTAGCAATGGCCTTTGTTCTATACACTGCCGTTCGGTGGATTTATGCGCCCTGCCGTGCTCTAGCATTTTCAGCTTTGGTCTGGGATTGCCAGCAATTGTATTCTCGGCACGGTACATTGTGTAAGCTAACATTCGGTTAGGTTGGGTTTGGATACGTTTGATT
>NW_017077779.1:0-271 GCF_001483705.2 Eufriesea mexicana | reverse complement strand
AGATTCTATTGGCGTGCTGTAGCCATTGCAATGCTCTGGAATCTGGCAGGAAAATTCAATTTTGCGGACATTTTCGACTAATATCGTAGTGAGCTACTTTTCTTGCATAAATGAGGAGGAAAAATTCAGTTGGCGTGCTCCAGGAATTGCAACGCTATGTAATCTGGAAGGTATATTGAATTTTATTGACATTTTCGACTAATATCGAGGTGAGCCGCCGTTCTTGCATAAATAAGGTGGAATAATTCTTTAGGCGTGCTATAGCCATTGC
>NW_017077778.1:0-271 GCF_001483705.2 Eufriesea mexicana | reverse complement strand
GTGGCCGTGGCTTGTTTGGTTATGTTAGGAAATTGTAGCTTTGACTATTGTGCTATGCATTGCGGTTCCATTGATATCTGCTCTCTACTCCCCTCTAATATATTCTACTTGGATCTGGCGAGGGCAGCAAGTGTGATCTGGGAACATTAGTCTGCGTTATGTTACGTTTGGTTTCGTTACGTTTGACATGGTTAGGACAGGATTGCTATGACTTTTGTGCTGTACACTGCAATTCGTTCGATATCTGCGATCTGCGCTGCTCTACTAGCAG
>NW_017077777.1:0-271 GCF_001483705.2 Eufriesea mexicana | reverse complement strand
ATATAATCTGTTGTATCTTGGTGAATAGGTCGCCCAACGCCTTCAATCCAATGGCAAGTACAGTCTTCTACTTGCCGGAAAATAGGTCTATTCAAAATCTATAACCCCTTGTAGCTTGGTGAATATACCGCCTAACGTCTTCAATCCAATGGCAAGCACAGCTATCTACTTGCCAGAGAATAAGTCTATGCAAAATCTATAAGCTGTCATAGCTCGGTGAATAGATCGCCCAACGCCTTGAATCCAATGGCAAGTACAGCCACCTACTTGC
>NW_017077776.1:0-271 GCF_001483705.2 Eufriesea mexicana | reverse complement strand
GGATGCCAGCAATAGTGCTCGCTCCGCGTTACGTTGAGTGGGTTTACGTTCGGTTATGTTACCTTTGGTTATGTTAGGCTATGGCAACTTCCACCTTTGGGATCTACACTCCTGTTCGGCGGACTTCTGCACTCTACTGTGCTTTGATATCCTCTGCTTTGCTGCCGGGTGGCCAGAAACGGTGGTCGTGTCTCGTTAGTTTGTGTTGGATTACGTTTGGTTAGTTCAGGTCAGGTTGGGTGAGGTTAGGATATCTTTGAGTTTCTGCTGT
>NW_017077775.1:0-271 GCF_001483705.2 Eufriesea mexicana | reverse complement strand
GGTAGGCAACAACCACCTTTATGCTATACACTGCTATTCGATGGAGCTCTGCGCTCTACTGTGCTCTAATGTGTTCAGCTTGGGTCTGTGGCGGCCGGCAACAGCAGTATCGGCACATTAGCTTGAGCTATGTTACGGTTCGTTGGGATATGTTAAGGAGGTTTGGTTAGGGTTCCTTTGACATCTGTGGCATACACTGTTTTTCGGTGGATTTCGGCGATCTATTGTGCTCTAATACATTCTGCTTGGCTGTAGGGATGACAGGAGCAGT
>NW_017077774.1:0-271 GCF_001483705.2 Eufriesea mexicana | reverse complement strand
TGTGGATTTCTGCGCTCTACATTGATCTACTATACCCTGCTCGTCACCCAGGAGACCAGCAATAATAGTCGCGGCAAGTTATGCTAAGTTATTCTACGTTCGGTTAGGTTAGGTTTGGACATGTTGGGTAAGAGTGTCTTTGACATTTGTGCTGCACACTGAAGTGCGGTGGATTACTGCGCTCTGCTGTGTTCTTGTATATTCTGCGTGGCTCTGTGGAGGTTAGCAATAGTGGTCTCTGTACATTAGGTTCAGATATGTTACGCTAGGT
>NW_017077773.1:0-271 GCF_001483705.2 Eufriesea mexicana | reverse complement strand
TCTCCAGTGATCCCGTCCTGGAGACTGTCGTGCTTGTGCTGAAGTAACAGGAAATTTTTCCTCGACACACATTGATCTTATAATTTTAATCCTTGATGAACTTGTTACGTTCCTCTGTTCATCCTATTCTTCTTCTTCACGTTTCCTCAGATGCACTTTGACTCTAACTGGCTCCTTCGTCACACTCTTCGGTCTTCCAGACCATTCTCCGCCTGCCGGTTCTACTTCTCCAACAGTTATTTCTTGATTTTCATCATTTTGCCATAACCTC
>NW_017077772.1:0-271 GCF_001483705.2 Eufriesea mexicana | reverse complement strand
AGGGGTTTCGGCACGTTAGGAAAATTTAGGTTAAGTTTGGTTTCTTTAGGACAGGATAGCTTTGACTTTTGTGCTGTACGCTGCTATACGGTGGTCTTCTACGCCCTTCTGCGCTCTAATATCGTCTGCTCGGCTCTTGGGAGGCAAGCAACTGTGGTCTCTGCGCGTTAGGTTAGGATAGGGTAGCATTGACCTTTATGCTATACGCTGCGATTCTATAGGCTCCTGCGATCAACACTGCTCTAATATGTTCTGCTTCGCTCTGAGGCCG
>NW_017077771.1:0-271 GCF_001483705.2 Eufriesea mexicana | reverse complement strand
ACATACACCCATACATACATCCATCAATACATACATACATATACGTTCACATGCTTCAATACATTCAGCCATACATACGTCCATACATACATCCATATATTCATCCATTCATACGTCCATGCATACGTCCATACAAACATCCATACATACATCCATGCATACATAAATGCATACATCCATACGACCATCCTCGCATACATCCATCCATCCTTACAACCACCCACCCATACATCCATCGATGCATACATCTATTCATCCATACATCCATCCA
>NW_017077770.1:0-271 GCF_001483705.2 Eufriesea mexicana | reverse complement strand
CCAGCATAATTCTTCCTCCTTATTTATGCAAGAAAGTTAGCTCACCACGATGTTATTCGACAATGTCAATAAATTTGAAATTTCCAGCTGGATGCTGTAGCAAAGCAAAGCCTATAGCACGCCAATAGTATCTTTCACCCTTACTTATGCAAGGAAGTTAGCTCACAGCGATATTAGTCGATAATGTCTGCAAAATTGTACTTCCCAACCACATTCTATATCGTTGCAAAGGCTATAGCACTCAGAAAGCTTCTTTCCGCCTTACTTATGC
>NW_017077769.1:0-271 GCF_001483705.2 Eufriesea mexicana | reverse complement strand
AGTACAGTTTTATATAAGAATATGAATATAGATCGCTTTAGCCTAAAGACGTCCGTATTACGTCACACCGGACGGGTGTCACAGGACTGTACGAAGGCACGGTTGCTGCCAGAGAGAACGTCAGGCTAGACTCGATTAGGCGCAGCACGGCGATGAGAGATCGGGGTTGGAGACGGAGTCCTCTGAGGTCGTGGCTGCTTGGTCCTGTAGTTGGTTCTGCTTGCCTCGTGGAGTGGCCGACGTGGTGGATAAGTGCAGGGGGTATGGCTTA
>NW_017077768.1:0-271 GCF_001483705.2 Eufriesea mexicana | reverse complement strand
GAGTCGAATATTTTTTGGAATTTTTTTAACGCAGTCAAATAATTTTTTTTATTATTTGATTTTTGCTGTTGTGATGGGAGGGTTGCAAAATTCGGAGGGTTGAAATTTTATTGTATCTTTTAATTTGTTTGGAATTTGTAACTTGGATTTTTCAGGAGATTGAGGAATATATTTAATTAAGTAGAATTAACGAAGTTACTTGGGAAATATTTTTTTTCTTTTTATTAATCAATAAAAGTTCATTTTCTGGTAATTAATTGATAAAATGAGT
>NW_017077767.1:0-271 GCF_001483705.2 Eufriesea mexicana | reverse complement strand
AAATTAATTCTCTATTAATAGCAGTGATTTGAAGTCAAATTGACTCCCTATCAATAGAGGTGATTTGAAGTCAAATTGACTCCCTACCAATAGTGGTGACTCAAAGTGAAATGAATTCCTAATTTACCAGTAGCAGTGACTTGAAGTCAAATTGCTTCCTTATCAATAGCAGTGACTTTAAGTCAAATTGACTCCCTACCAATAGTGGTGACTTGAAATGAAATTGACTTCCTACCAATAGTGGTAACTCAAAGTGAAATTAATTTCTAAT
>NW_017077766.1:0-271 GCF_001483705.2 Eufriesea mexicana | reverse complement strand
AGTTCTGGGACTAATGCCTTAGAGTAGTAAATATTCATAAATATTAGAGTACTAAATATTTCTGATATTTCTAATCATCAGTGTGATGTGAATAGATATATTTGGATAAAAATGTAGGTAAATTATGTCAAATCTATAGTACAATATAATTTATGGCGATTTTTGTGGCGATTCTTGCCCAGCTCTTTGTTACCCTCTGATCTCTTCGACTGAACTATGCCTGTTGTTTTACCACATACCATTATGATTATTATTTACAATATTTATGTAC
>NW_017077765.1:0-271 GCF_001483705.2 Eufriesea mexicana | reverse complement strand
AGCCGAGACCCCTATTGCAGACCACGCCATCGCCAAGCGGATAATATTAAATGAGGGTAGAGCACAGAAGTCCAAGGATTGGCAATGTGTAGCAGAAAATTCAAAGATATCCTAGCCTAACACAGAGGAACGTAAGATTACCAAACGTAACTTAACCCAACCTAACGTGCCGCGACCACTATTACTGGCCTCCGCAGGGCCTCAAAGGGTATAGTAGAGCTACGTAGAGCATAGAAACCCATCGAACATCAGTATATGGCGCAAAAGACAA
>NW_017077764.1:0-271 GCF_001483705.2 Eufriesea mexicana | reverse complement strand
TTCGACTAATACCGTGGTGAGATAGCTTCCTTGCATAATTAAGGAGGAAAGATCGTTTTGGAGAGTTATTGAGATTGCAATGTCGTAGAATCTGGCTGGAAAGTTCAATTTTATTGAAATTTTTCGATTAATATCGTAGTGAGCTAACTTTCTTCCAAAAATAAGGATGAATGATCATATTGGCTTGCTATAGCCTTCGCAATGCTAAAGAATCTGGCTGGAAAATTCTATTTTATTGACATTTTCTGCTAATATCGTGGTGAGTTAACCT
>NW_017077763.1:0-271 GCF_001483705.2 Eufriesea mexicana | reverse complement strand
TGAGAGCGCAGAAACCCGCCGAATAGCGGTGTATAGCACAAAAGACGAAGTATACCCTTCTAAACTAACCGAACATAACATATCTCATCCTATCATGAAGAGACCACTACTGCTGGCCTCCAGGAAGCCAAGCAAAATGTATTAGGTCACAGTTCTGCGCAGAAACCCACCTCATTGAAGATAATAGCGCAAAAGTCGGAGATATCCTAACATAACATGACCTAACCTAACCAAACCATATATAACATAATTCAACCTAACTTGCCGAGAT
>NW_017077762.1:0-271 GCF_001483705.2 Eufriesea mexicana | reverse complement strand
AAGCTGGACTAACAATAAGTGACACAATGGGTCTATAAAAATCGTCATAGGGTCTATAAAAATTTAGCTAAAGGATTCAATGGGACACTTTTTGGTAATCGACCATCTGCATCACGCATCTCAGAAGACTCAAGCCTCCGCGCATTTGTACAATAAGGAAATAAAATATAACCAAAGTTAAAAGCTTCACTTATAAATCCAATCCTTGCTACAAAATATCGTTAATTGGTACCTAATTTTACTCGAGAAAATGAGTAGAGAAAAAGAAAAT
>NW_017077761.1:0-271 GCF_001483705.2 Eufriesea mexicana | reverse complement strand
GTGTATATCACAAAAGACTAAGTCATCCTATCCTAACCTAACCAAACATAACATAAGCAAACGTAACATAATCCTACCTAACGTGCCTAGGCCACAATTGCTGGCCTCCCCATCGGCAAGCGGATCATATCAGAGGAGAGCAGAGTGTAGGAATCCACCGAATGGCTGCGTATAGCAGAAAAATAAATGATATCCTAACCTATCCCAAACTAACCCAACCAAACATATCGTGCGGAGACCACCATATCTGGCACGATCAGAGCCAAGCAGA
>NW_017077760.1:0-271 GCF_001483705.2 Eufriesea mexicana | reverse complement strand
ACCAGCGCCATGCAGAGCATATTAGAGCACAGTAGACCGCTGGAATCAACCGAACATCTGTTTCACCACGAAAGTCGAAGCAACACAAACCTAACCCTAACTATCGTACCCTAACCAAACGTGGTATAACTAAATCTGACACTCCGAGAAAACGATTGTTGGCCTCCTCAGAGTCGAACAGGGCATAGTAGAGCAGTGTAGAGCACAAAAAGCCATCGGACTGCAGTGTATAGCGCAAAAGCCAATGTTACCCTGTCCTAACATACACAAA
>NW_017077759.1:0-271 GCF_001483705.2 Eufriesea mexicana | reverse complement strand
CTAAAACATTGCAATGGCTATTGTACGCCAATAGAATTCTTCCTCCTTACGTGTGCAAGGGAGCTAGCTCACCACGATATATGTCGAAAATGTCAACAGAATTGAATTTTCCAGCTAGATCCAGTAGCAATGCAATGACTACAGCACGTCAATAGAATCTTTCCTCCTTATGTATGCACGAACGTCAGCTCACAACGATATCAGTAGCAAATGTCAATGAAATTGAATATTCCAGCCAGACTCTATAACATTGCAATGGCTATTGTACGCC
>NW_017077758.1:0-271 GCF_001483705.2 Eufriesea mexicana | reverse complement strand
TACTTTTTAGGCACAAAGTCTTCGAATTACTATGTTTCTGTAACGAAAAGATCGGCGAGTGCAAAGAGTTAATACATTCTTAGTATCCTTCAACGCCATCCTACATATATGAACAACGTGGCAGTCAAAGCGTTAATATTTCGATTTTAAATCCATTTGCTATAAAATTGATTAAAATTACCGATCTTGGATGTGTTTGGAGCTCAAGATATTATACGTTTATAACAATAATTGAAGTATTCTGTAACGCAAAAATTCTAATTTTAATTGA
>NW_017077757.1:0-271 GCF_001483705.2 Eufriesea mexicana | reverse complement strand
ATAATAATAATCCACAATTGTTAACACTATATAACCGAAAAAAGAAAATTGACACTCGAAGCACCGATAATTCCGATTCGATAATCCGATTTCACAGATTTGAAAGAGACACAGGAAACACAAGTCCCCTGACTGGGACCAGACACGCAGAACGCCTACGTCATCTATAGACAGGTTCGAGTATCAATTCAGCGATGGTTAATTTCAATTCGATAAAAAGAAACGTCAAATATTCGAAAGAGGGACAGGAAATATCCTGATCCAAAAATGA
>NW_017077756.1:0-271 GCF_001483705.2 Eufriesea mexicana | reverse complement strand
TCTGTGCTACACACCAATACTCGGAGGATTTCTACGCCCTACATTGTTCTACAATACTCTGTTTCACTCTGCGGAGGCAAGTAACAGTGGTCCCTGCATGTTAGGTTGTGTTATGCAACGTTTGGCTAGGTTACGTTAGTTTCGTTTAGGTAGGGGTAGCTTTGCCTTTCGCGGTATAAACTGTTGTTGGGTGAATTTCTGCGCTCCGCTGTGCTCTAGTTTATCCTGCTATGCTCAGCCGAGGCCACCGATAGTGGTCTCGGCACGTTAG
>NW_017077755.1:0-271 GCF_001483705.2 Eufriesea mexicana | reverse complement strand
TCTACTGCATTGCAATGGCTATAGCACTCCAGAAGTATCTTTCCTCCTTACTTAGGGAAGGAATATAGCTGGCCACAATATTAGTGGAAAATGACAACAAAATTGAATTTTCAAGGACGATTGTATAGCATTGCAATGGCTGTATCACGCCAATAGTATCTATCCTCCTTGTTTACGCAAGAAAGATGGCTCACCACGATAATAGAGCAAAATGTCAATAAATTGAATCTGCCAGGCACATTCCATATCATTGCAACGGTTTTAGCACGCC
>NW_017077754.1:0-271 GCF_001483705.2 Eufriesea mexicana | reverse complement strand
CTGTTAGTAGGAGGAATTCTGCGCTCTACTTTGCACTACTAAACTCTGCTCGTTTCTGCGGAGCACAGCTATTGTGGCCGCTGCACGTTTTGTCAAGTTATGTTACGTTAGGCTGCATTACGCTTGGATAGTCTACGATACGATGAAGTTGACTTTTGTGCTATACACTGCTATTCGGATGATGTCTACGCTCTACGTTGCTATGCCATACCCTGCTCGACTCTCGTGAGGGCAGTAATATCGGTCTCGGTACGTTAGGTTGGCTTATGTT
>NW_017077753.1:0-271 GCF_001483705.2 Eufriesea mexicana | reverse complement strand
CTTTGGGTTCTTTCCAGGGTACCGAGTGGCATGCTCGCGGGTGCAGGTGCGGCTTTTATTTCCAACTGGCAGGTAGATACTGTGGAAATTGGATGCTGCGATGGCTGGTGTACTAAGTTCGAGGTATGGGCCGAGCATTGGGCCAGTTTGGGGACGAATGATCATTCAAATCGTGGATTTTGAAGATTTTTGGGTTGGTAGAATTAGGTGGAGATTTCAGCGTGGGATAGAGAGTGCCCGGGGCCTTAGGACAATTCTATGGGGACTTGTG
>NW_017077752.1:0-271 GCF_001483705.2 Eufriesea mexicana | reverse complement strand
GGACATCCTCCGAAGAGCAGTGCATAGCACAAATGTCAAAGAAATCCTAACCAAGCCTTCCTAGACAAACACAACGACACGTAACCCAACTATAGCTGAAGTGCCGGGAATAATATTACTGGCTGCCCTGGGGCCAGGCAGGACATATCAGAGCACAGTAGAGCCCAGAATTTCACCTCATAGCAACGTATGACACAAAAGTCTAAGATATTCTCTTCTAGCCAAACAAACATAACATAAGCAAACGTAGCATAGCCCAACCTAACGTGTC
>NW_017077751.1:0-271 GCF_001483705.2 Eufriesea mexicana | reverse complement strand
AGCTAACTTGCGTGCATAAACAAGGAGGAAAGATCCTTTTGGAGAGCTGTAGCCATTGCAATGGTATAGAATGTGGCTGGAAAATACAATTTTCTTGAAATCTTCGTCTAATATCGTGGTGAGCTAGCTTCCTTGAGTAAGTAATGAGGGAACATTCTGTTGGCGTGCTCTAGTCATTGCAAAGCTATTGTATCTTCCTGGAAAATTCAATTTTATTGACGTTCTCGACTAATATCGCGGTGAGCTATGTTGCTTGCATAAATAAGGAGGA
>NW_017077750.1:0-271 GCF_001483705.2 Eufriesea mexicana | reverse complement strand
TTAAAAACTTCCGATTTACACTTGACAACTACTATTAAAAATGACATTTCATCGATAATGAGTAATGCTTTTGTCACAGAATCGCCAACAACGTGGTATACACGTCGTTGGACAATTGTTACAGAAACACTTGACCATTCTGTCACACGCGTCAGCGAATTTCTTGCCATAGCAAGTGGTTAAGATGCCTATAGTCGACTGTGTAGGGACATCCCAGATGCGAAAAACGAAGGTTCCTTGTGTAAGAATGTAGGATATCGTTAGACCTCGC
>NW_017077749.1:0-271 GCF_001483705.2 Eufriesea mexicana | reverse complement strand
TGGATGGATGTATGGATGGAGAGATGTATGGATCGATGGACGTATGGGTGGGATGATGTGTGGATGGATGAATGTGTCGAAGGTTGGACTTATGGATGGATTGATGTGCGGATGGACGGATGTATGGATGCATGAGTGTATGGATGGCTGTGTCTGTGGTTGGATGGATTTAAGGATGGGTGGATGAATGGAATTATGGATGGTTGGTTCGATGGATGTATGTACGGATGTGTGTATAGATGTATGTATGGATGTATGGATGTATGGATGT
>NW_017077748.1:0-271 GCF_001483705.2 Eufriesea mexicana | reverse complement strand
GCTTGGTTTGGTTATGTTTGGTTGGGATAGCTTCTACTTTCCTGCAATACGCTGCTTTTCGGTTGATTTCTGCGCTCTACTGTGATCAAACGTTCTCCTCATTCGTCTCGGGAGGGCAGTAGTTGCGGCTGCGGCGCGTTATGTTGTATTAAGTTACGTTTGGATAGGTATGGTTTCTTTGGGTTCGTTTCAGAAATCTTTGACTTTCGTACTATGCACCGACATTCTATGGACTTCTGCGCTCTACTCTCCTCTAATATGCACTGCTCTG
>NW_017077747.1:0-271 GCF_001483705.2 Eufriesea mexicana | reverse complement strand
CATCCATCCATACATACAACCATCCATCCATCCATACGTCCATCCATCCATCCATCCATCCATATATCCATCCACGCGTACATCCAACCACCCATACATCCCGCCATTCATCCATCCATAAATCCATCCATACATACATCCAACCATACGTCGATCCAACCATACATCGATTTGTTCATAAACTCATCCACCCATAAATTCATACATGGGGCCATCCATCCATCCATCCATCCATCCATCCATACATCCATCCATACATCCGTCCATACAT
>NW_017077746.1:0-271 GCF_001483705.2 Eufriesea mexicana | reverse complement strand
CATTCGGTGGATACCTGCTATCTGCTGTGCTCTAATATGCCCTGCTTTGTTCTGAGGAGGCCAGACATAGCTGCCGCGACACGTTAGGTTTAGTTGTGTTACGTTTGATTAAGTTACGTTGGCACGGATTAGGTTTGGATGCCTTTGACCTTCCTGCTATTCACTGGCACCCTATTGATTTCAGCGCTCCACTCTTATCTAATATGTGCTGTCCGTCTCTGCGGAGGCCGGGAGTAGTGGTTGCGGCACGATAGGTTTTGCATGCTACGCT
>NW_017077745.1:0-271 GCF_001483705.2 Eufriesea mexicana | reverse complement strand
GCTGCCCAGGCATAAACCAATCCAACAGAGCATAACCAAACATAGCATAACTCAACCTACCATGTGGAGACCGCTACTGCAGCCCTTGCCAGAGACTAGCCGTACATTCTGGAGCACAGTAGAGAGCAGAACAACACCGAAGAGAATTGTACGGAACAAAATATAACGCTCTCCCATCCAAGCTTAGCATACACAACCTAACCGAATAATACTGACATAACATAATGCGCCGAAACCACTATTGCTAGCTTTCCCATAGAAAAACTGAAGA
>NW_017077744.1:0-271 GCF_001483705.2 Eufriesea mexicana | reverse complement strand
TACGCATCCATACATTCATCCGCCTATAGATACATCCGTCCATATATCGATCCATCATTACACACATCCATGCATAAATCCATCCACCCGTACACCCATCCATACATCCATACATCTATCCTTACATGCATTCATACATCCACACATACATACATACACCCATACACTCATGCATTCATTCATACGTCCATACATACATCCATACATACATACATCCATGCATACTACCATACGTACATCCATACTTCCATCCATCCACACATACATCCAT
>NW_017077743.1:0-271 GCF_001483705.2 Eufriesea mexicana | reverse complement strand
CCATATATACCACAACCCATTCACGCAACAGTCCATCCATACAGCCATCCATCCAACCATACACCCTACCGTACTTCCATCCCTCCATACACCCATCCATCCATACGTCAACCGATCCATAAATACATCGATCCATACAGCCATACATCCATACATCCAAACATCCATACATATATCCGCATATACATCCATAAATCCATACATGCACACAACCGTCCACCCATACATCCATCCATCCAGACATCCATACATACACACATCCACACATCCA
>NW_017077742.1:0-271 GCF_001483705.2 Eufriesea mexicana | reverse complement strand
TTCTAATATTTCAGCTTGTCTCTTGGAAGCCCGGCAATAGTGATCTCGGAACGCTATGTTGAGACAGTTTAAGCGCGGTTAGGTTGGGTTAGACTACGTTTGGTAAGGGTAGCTTTAACTGTTTTGCTGTACACCGCTATTCGGGGGATCGCCGCGGTCTTCTATGCTCTAGCATGTTCTGCTTGCCTCTGGGATGGCAGCAATATTTGTCTCGTCAAGTATGTTTGAGTTATATTACGTTCGGTTATGTCTCGTTTGGTTAGGTTAGGAT
>NW_017077741.1:0-271 GCF_001483705.2 Eufriesea mexicana | reverse complement strand
TAGCACAAAAGTCTTAGCCATCCTATCCTAACATAACCGGACGGAACGTAACCAGGCGTAACATAGCTGAACATAATGTGCCGAGACCACTGTCGTTCCCTCCCCAGAGGAAACCAGAAAATATTAGAGCACAGTAGAGCGCAGATAATCCACCGGTTAGCAGTGTATCGCCCAAGAGTCAAAGCAACCCTGCCCTAACCATGGCAAACGTAACGTTACCAGACATAGCGTAATCCAACCTAACGAGCCGAGACCACCATTGCTGGCATTC
>NW_017077740.1:0-271 GCF_001483705.2 Eufriesea mexicana | reverse complement strand
GAGTTTACACATCTGTGCTATACACTGCTATCCTCCGACTTCAGCGCCATAGTGCATTCCTATATTCTCTGCTTGGCTCTGGGGAGGCTAGCAATAGTGTTCTCTGCGCATTAGGTTTAGTTAGGCTACGTTCGCATATGACAAGTTCGGTTATGCTAGGACATAATATCGTAGACCTTCGTGCCATTCACTGCCGTTCGGTGGATTCCTACGCCCTACTGCGCTACAATATGTTCTGCTGGGTTCAGGCGTGGCCAGAAATAGTGGTATA
>NW_017077739.1:0-271 GCF_001483705.2 Eufriesea mexicana | reverse complement strand
TGCGGTGGACACAAACAGTGCCTTTGGCTCACTAGGCAGAGTTAGGTAACTTTCGGTTACGTTCGGTTCGTTTGGGTTAGTATAAGTTATCTTTGACTTCTATGCTGTACACAGAAGTGCGGTATATTCCTGCGCTCTACATTGCCCTGCCATACTCTGCTCGGCTCTTGGGTGGTCTGTAATAATTCCCTCGGCCCGTTAGTTAGATGTACGCTACGTTTGGTCGTGTTACGTTTGCTGTGGTCAGGTTTGGATAGCTCCGACTTTTCAG
>NW_017077738.1:0-271 GCF_001483705.2 Eufriesea mexicana | reverse complement strand
CTACACTAATGTGACGATAAACGTACCATCTACTGTATTTTCATTTGCAAACACGTCGAGGTACAATGGATCTGCATTTTTCATTCTAGTAATGCTGTAGAATATAATTCGGTAGTGAACAGTTAATCCAACGGCAACAGTGCTCTGTTGGTATAGGTACTAAGTACCGTATTGCAAAATGTATTTATCACTAGCCATAAGCGTAGCTTACATAGGTTACTCTAGAATTATATTATAATATATATCACCAATGAACAAAGTATTCCAGCGT
>NW_017077737.1:0-271 GCF_001483705.2 Eufriesea mexicana | reverse complement strand
GGATGTACGAATGTACGGATGTACGTATGAATGGATTTATGTATGGACGGATGGATGTATGGAAATGTGGATGTATGGATGGATGGATGTATGGATGGATGGATTTATGGATGTATGGATATATGGATGTATGCATGTATGGATGTATGTATGTATGGATGAATGGATTTAAGTATGTATGGATGTGTGCATGTATGGATTTATGGAAGTATGTACGTATGGATGTACGAATGTACGGATGTACGGATGTATGGATTTATGGACGGACGGA
>NW_017077736.1:0-271 GCF_001483705.2 Eufriesea mexicana | reverse complement strand
AATAATTTTTATTATTTTTACGAAAGAGTCGTAATTACAGTTGCGTTGAATATTCAAACGCAACTTCGGAAATTATTGCGTCATATCATCGTGCAATCCGTATGCGCAGTCAGTATGCGCGGTCAGTATGCGCGGTCAGTATGCGCGGTCGGCATGCGCGGTCGGTATGCGCGGTCGGTATACGCAACCCGAATGCACAGGTTGATGACGCAGTTATATTTCAAATTCTATTCTATTCCATTCACTTCGTTTCTAATTGCTTGATAAGATT
>NW_017077735.1:0-271 GCF_001483705.2 Eufriesea mexicana | reverse complement strand
GTGGATTCCTGTGCTATACATTGCTTTACTCTACACTGCTGGAACGTGGGGAGGCGAGCTCTTGTGGTCGTGGCGCGATAAGTTGTGTTAGGCTACGTTTTGTTGTGTTACACGTGTTTGGCTTACGTCTGGATTGCTTCGACTTTTCTGCCGTACTCTGCGTTTCCATTGATTTCTACACTCTACTCTCCTCCAATGTGTTCTGCTTGGCTCTATGGAGGCCAGCAATTGTGCTTGTGGCACAATGGGTTGTGTTAGGTGTCGTTTGGCT
>NW_017077734.1:0-271 GCF_001483705.2 Eufriesea mexicana | reverse complement strand
GGATAGCTTAGGCTCTTGCGATATGCACTGCTATTCGGTAGATTTCTGCGCTCTACATAGCTCTACCATGCTCTGTTCGACTGTCGAGAGGCCAGGAATAGTGGTCGCCCCACGCTATGTTTCGTTAGATTGCGTTCGGTTTGGTTTGGGTACGATGTGTTAGGATAGCATAGCTTTGGCTTTTGCGTCGTACACATCTTTTCGGACTGTTTCTGTGCTCTACGTCGCTCTCCTATGATCTGCTTAGATCTCCTGAGACCAGCAATAGCAG
>NW_017077733.1:0-271 GCF_001483705.2 Eufriesea mexicana | reverse complement strand
CATAAATAAGGAGGAAAGATTCTATTGGCGTGCTATAGCCATTACAATGCTATAGAATCTGCCGCGAAAATGCAACTTTATTGACATCTTCGAATAATATCGTGGTGAGGTATCTTTCTTGCATATATACGGCGGAAAGATTCTATTGGCCAGCTATGGCCATGGCAATTCTATCGTATCTGGATGGAAAATTCAGTTCTATTGGCACTTTCGACTAATACCGTGGTGAGCTGACATCCCTGAATAAATAAGGAGGAAAGATTCTACTGGC
>NW_017077732.1:0-271 GCF_001483705.2 Eufriesea mexicana | reverse complement strand
GGCCATTGGAACCATCACATCTCGGTATCGATTTGTGAACCGAATTGAAAAATTGACGAAAAATTCGAGAAATTCGTGGTTACAATTTTTATAAAATTTATAAAAATTACCTCTTTCGTGGCTCCAAGTGCGAAACTTTAATACCTCATCGATTAAATCGCGTAATATTTCGTTACAGTTTATTTCCACTCGCGTGGCCATTAAAGCATCCATCTACATCTCGGTATCGACTTGTGAACCGAATTGAAAAATTGACGAAAAATTCGAGAGA
>NW_017077731.1:0-271 GCF_001483705.2 Eufriesea mexicana | reverse complement strand
TCAGTGGTGGTCGCGTCACGATAGTTTAAGTCAGATTACGTTTGGTTTGATTAGCTTAGGTTATGTTTGGTCGGTGCAGGTAAGACTTTCGTACTCAACAAACCTATGTAGTGGATTCCAATGACCTACTGTGGTCGAATATATTCTGCTTTGCTCTGAGGAGGCCAGGAGCAGTGGTCGCGGCACGTCATGTTGGTTTATGAATCCTTTTGTTAGGTTAGGCTGTGTCAGGTTTGGTTGAGGTATCTGCGGCTTTTGTGCTATTTTCGGC
>NW_017077730.1:0-271 GCF_001483705.2 Eufriesea mexicana | reverse complement strand
ACTAACAGAACGTAATATGACCCTTCATAACGAGACGAGGCCTCTATTGCTGGCCTTCCCAAACACAAGCTGAAAATATTAAAGCATTGTGCGGAGCTGAAATCCAACTCATAGCAGAATGCTCCACATAACTCGACGCCACCTTCTCCTAACATAACCAACCTTAACAAAACCAAACGTAATAAAACTCAACCTAACGTGCCGGGGACACTGTTGCTTTTCTCCACAGAATCAAGCAGAACACACAAGTAGAGAGTAGAACGCAGAATCC
>NW_017077729.1:0-271 GCF_001483705.2 Eufriesea mexicana | reverse complement strand
GTCATAATATCCTACTCAGTAGTGTGTTGTCATGCGTTTATACCTCGATGGAAAATGGATCTGACCCTTTTCATTCTAGAACTACTGTGCATTATAAATCATCATTGTGCGGGTTAATTCAACAGCAAATGTGCTCTGTTGGTGTATGTACTACATGCCATACATTCAATTGCGTATATCTCTAGCCGTAACCGCACTATACGTTGGTTATTCCAGATTTGCCCAGGAATTCACAACTTCAGAGAACAAATTACTCAAACGGCTGCAGTAC
>NW_017077728.1:0-271 GCF_001483705.2 Eufriesea mexicana | reverse complement strand
TCCATACATACGTCCATACATACATCCATACATCCATGCATACACCCATACACTCATCCATAATTACATCCACAGATACATCAGTAAATGCATCCATACATACATCCATGCATTTACCCATACATACATCCACACATCCACCCATCCATAAATCCATCCAAACATACATCCATCCGTCCATACATATATTCATCCATACATCCCCAGTCCCATACTTCCATAAATGCGTCCATTCGTACGTCCACCCTTCGATACATTCATCCATCCATAC
>NW_017077727.1:0-271 GCF_001483705.2 Eufriesea mexicana | reverse complement strand
CAGATTTAACAGTAGGTTACCGCGCTTTGCTGGTATATGTACTACGTACGTATTGTAAGCTGTAAATGTCTCTAGCAATAACCGTACTATACGATAATTATTCTTGAACTGCTATATAGCTTAAATCTTCAGTGAATAGTGTTATCGATCTGATACAGTACTGCGATGATTGCCGTAATCAGTACTGCGTTGTCAACTGCTAACCACACTTGGGATGATGGATCTGTCTTTTGTCATTCTAGAATTGCTATAGAAGCTAAACTATCATTGA
>NW_017077726.1:0-271 GCF_001483705.2 Eufriesea mexicana | reverse complement strand
CGATATTAGCCGAAAATGTCAATAGAATTGAACTGTTCAGACAGACTCTATGGCTATGCACTGACTATAGTAAACCAATAGGGTCTGTCCTCCTCATTCACGCAGAGAAGCTTTCTCAGCACGCTATTAGTCGAAAATGTCAATAGGATTGGACCTTTCGGTCAGATTCGGCAGAAATGCAATGGCTATAGCAAACCAATAGTATCTCTCCACCTTATTTATGCTGAAAACCATGCTCACCACGATATTAGTCGCAAAAGTCAATAAAATT
>NW_017077725.1:0-271 GCF_001483705.2 Eufriesea mexicana | reverse complement strand
TTAAATTGAACTTTCCAGTCACATTATATAGCATTGCAATGGCTACAGCTCTCCAATAGATTCGTTCCACCTTGTTTATGCATGAAAGTTAGCTCACCACGATATTACTCAAAGCGTCTATAAAACTAAACATTCTGGACTGGATCTACAGCATTGGAATGGCTATAGCACGCCAATAGTATCTACCAACCTTAATTATGCAAAAAATGTAGCTCCCAACGATATTAGTCGAAACTTTCAATTTAATTGAACTTTCCAGCCAGATTCTATA
>NW_017077724.1:0-271 GCF_001483705.2 Eufriesea mexicana | reverse complement strand
TCAATTTTATTGATATATTGGAATATCATCGTGGTCACCTAACTTTCTTGTATAAATATGGACAAGATATTCTATTCGCGTGCTATAGCCATAGCAAAGGTATAGAATCTGGCCGGAGAATTCAATTTTATTGACTTCATCGACTACTATCGTGGTGACCTGACCTTCTTATATATATATAGAGGAAAGATTCTACTGGCGTACTATAGTCATTGCAATCCTATGGAATCTGGCTGGAAAATTTAATTTTATTGACACTTTCGACTAATAT
>NW_017077723.1:0-271 GCF_001483705.2 Eufriesea mexicana | reverse complement strand
TTGCAGGGAAAGTGGCATGATTGGGAAGGAAAGCCTGATTGCGAAAAAGGGACAAAATAAATGATTTAAATAAGGGTGCAATTACGCGGGCGAGTCAGAGTGTGCAAGAAGTCCAAGTCAGTCTGACAGTTCAGTCTAAGACAGTCCATCAGTCGGTCGAAGAATGTCCAAAGTCTAAGAGTTTGCAGTCAAAGACAGTGTGCCAAAGTCTAAGGTCAGTTTAAGAAAGATGAGAAGAGCGTGCCTATAGCGAATTTCTCTTGTCTCACAG
>NW_017077722.1:0-271 GCF_001483705.2 Eufriesea mexicana | reverse complement strand
TAACTCAAACTAACTGGCCACGACCACTAATGCTCGCCACCCCTGAGTCGAGCTGAGTATAGTAGAGCAATGTGGAGCGCAGGAATGAACCAAGTAGCAGTGTACAGCACAATAGTCAGAGTATTCCTGACGAGACCTTCCATACCTAACCTAGCGAAAAGAAACATAACTCAACCTAACGTGCCGATATCACTATCACTGGCCACCTCAGAGCCAAGCAGAACATATTAGAGCAAAGTAGAGCGGCGGAATCAACCGAACAACAGTGTAT
>NW_017077721.1:0-271 GCF_001483705.2 Eufriesea mexicana | reverse complement strand
CACGCCAATAGAATCTTTCCACCTTATTTATGCGAGAAAGTTAACTCATCACAATATTAGTCGTAAATGTCAGTAAAATTGAATTTTCCAGGAAGATTCTATTGCATTGCGAAGGCTATAGCAAGCCAATAGGATCATTCATCCTTATTTATGCAAGAAACTTAGCTCACCACGATATTAATAGAAAATGTCAATGAAATTGAATTTGCCAACCACATTCTATATCATTGAAACGTCTATAGCATGCTACTAGAATCTAAACTCCTTATTG
>NW_017077720.1:0-271 GCF_001483705.2 Eufriesea mexicana | reverse complement strand
TTGCAATGGATATAGCGCGCCTATAGAATATTTCTTCGTAATTTATGCGGGAAAGGTAGCTCAACGTGATATAAGTCGCAAATGTCAATAAGTTTGCAATTTCCAGCCAGATTCTATAGCATTACAATGGCTATACCACGCCAATGATATCATTCTTCATGATTTACGTCTGAAAGGTAGCTCACAGTGTTATAAGTCGCAAATGTCTATAAGTTTGCATTTTCCAGCCAGATTCTATAGCATTACAATGGCTATAGCACGCCAATAGAGT
>NW_017077719.1:0-271 GCF_001483705.2 Eufriesea mexicana | reverse complement strand
AAATTGAATTTTGCAGCCAAATTCTACAGCATTGCAATGGATATAGTGCGACAAAAGTATCTTTCCTCCTTGTCTATGCAAGAATGATAGCTCACCGCGATATTACTCAAAAATGTCAATAAAATTGAATTTGCCATACAGATTCTATGGCGTTGCAATGGCAATAGCACGCCAGTAGAATCTTTCCTCCATATTCATGCAAGAAAGATAGCTCACCGCGATATTACTCGAAAATGTCAATAAAATTGAATTTTCCAGGACGATTCTATAG
>NW_017077718.1:0-271 GCF_001483705.2 Eufriesea mexicana | reverse complement strand
TTAGTCGAAAATGTCAATAAAATTGAATTTTCGAGGCAGATTCTATAGAATTGCAATGGCTATTGCACGCCAATAGCATCTTCCCTCCTTATTTATACAAGAATGATAGCTCACCACGATATTAGTCGAAAATGGTAATAAAATTGTATATTCCGGACAGATTCTATAGATATGCAATGGCTATAGCGCGCCAATAGAATCCTTCCTCCTTATTGATGCAACAAAGCTAGCTCTCCACGATATTAGACGAAAATGTCAATGAAATTGAATC
>NW_017077717.1:0-271 GCF_001483705.2 Eufriesea mexicana | reverse complement strand
AGGATTGCAATGGCTGTAGCACGCCAATAGAATTTGTCCTCCTTATTTATGCAAGAAAGTAACTTCACCACGATATTATTCGAAAATATCAATAAAACTGAATTTTCCTGCCTCATTCTATAGCATTTCATTCGCTATAGCACGCCAATTGAATCTTTCCACCTTATTTATTCAAGAAAATTAGCTGGCCACGATATTAGATGAAAATGTAAATAAAATTGAATTTTCCGGACTGATTCTGTACCTCTGCAATTGCGATAGCACGCCAATA
>NW_017077716.1:0-271 GCF_001483705.2 Eufriesea mexicana | reverse complement strand
TACTGGCTTCGCCAGAGCGAGGCAAAGCATACTAGAGCACAGTAGTGTGAAGAGGTGCTCCGAGCATCAGTGTATACCACGAGAGTCAAGGTTATCCTGGCATAACCCAAGGAAACGCAACCTAACTAAACGTAGCCTAACACAACCTAACTTTCCGAGTCCACTACTACTGGCCTCCCCAGATTCGTGCAGAGTATAGCCGTGCAACGATGGGCTCGGAAACACACCGTGTTGCAGTGTATAGCGCAAAAGTCGAAGATATCCTAGCCGA
>NW_017077715.1:0-271 GCF_001483705.2 Eufriesea mexicana | reverse complement strand
ATACTTTTGCATTTCTGTGGACAATACTTTTACAGCCTCGCCGTAAAATTTTCGGCCAATTTCACGACTTTGTATCAGGAGAACATAACATGCCAGGAGGTCGCTCTCCGAGACAGTTCCAAGAAATGACGACATTTCCAGGAATTCTGGGTCAATACATTTGCAGCCTCGAAGGAAAGTTTGTTGCCGATTTCGTGGCTTTGTATTGGGAGAACATAACATGAGAAGAGGTCGATCTGTGGACAATACTTTCCCAACCTCGGCGAGAAAT
>NW_017077714.1:0-271 GCF_001483705.2 Eufriesea mexicana | reverse complement strand
CTGCTGCTGCCGGTGTCCCCAAAGCCAAGCAGAATATTGCAGAGCACAGTAGATCAGAGGAATTCACCACACAAGAGTGTAGTGTGCGAAAGTCAAAGATGTCCTTACCAAACTAAACAGGAACCTAATCAAACCGAACGAAGCCTAACTCGAACTAACGTGCCACGACCACCACTGCTCGCCTCCCCAAAGTCGAGCAGAGTACTCCATAAGAATCTAGAGCGCGGGGATGCCCCGAATAGCAGTGTATATCGCAAAAGTCACAGAAATC
>NW_017077713.1:0-271 GCF_001483705.2 Eufriesea mexicana | reverse complement strand
CATTTGTCTATGTTCGGTTAGGTCTGGTTACGAGAGGATACATTTCACTTTTGTGCTATACACGGCTATTCAATGGCTTCCTGCGCTATACATTGCTCTACTGTACTCTGCCAAACCCTTGTGAGGCCAGAAATAGTGGTCGCGGCACGTAACGTTGAGTTTAGCTACACTAGGTTAGGTTACGTTAGATTGGGCTGGCTTCGGATAACCTTGACTTTTCTGCTGTACACTGCGATTCTATGGATTTCTGTACCCTACTCTCCTCCAGCAT
>NW_017077712.1:0-271 GCF_001483705.2 Eufriesea mexicana | reverse complement strand
AGTTATTCAATAATATATATAAAATAATTATAAGTTTTATGTGTTTAAGATTTATTTTATGTATTTATAATACTTATAATGCTTATAATGCTTATAATCATTGCATTTGAAGCATATAAATAATGATATATTGTGCCATCAAAACATATAAATAATGAAAATTTAAAAAAATTCATTTGTTTTTTAAATTTGTATATTATTATATCAAAATTTCTTTTTTGTAAAATACAAAATTAATTAAGCATTCTTATTAGCCATGTTAATAAATCTT
>NW_017077711.1:0-271 GCF_001483705.2 Eufriesea mexicana | reverse complement strand
ACAGCGCTGTACTGTGTACTACTATATCCTGCTTGGCTCTGGGGAAGACAGCAATAGAGGTCATGGCACGTTACTTTAAGTGATGTTAGGTGCGGCTATGTTACGATTTGCTATGTTAAGAAAGGATGGCTATAAGTTTCGTTCTATACACTGGTAAACGGCGGATTCCTGCGATCTACTGTGCTCTAATATGTTCCGCCATGCTCTACGGAGGTCAGCAATTGTGGTCGCGGCACGTTATGTTGAGCAAGGTTACGTTTGTCTATGTCAG
>NW_017077710.1:0-271 GCF_001483705.2 Eufriesea mexicana | reverse complement strand
GAAATTTTCCTTTCAACTTTCAAAGCGAGCTTCCTATTTGATATGCCTCAATTTATATCACCATATAATGCATAGATAAATAAATTAAAAAGCACAAATCCGATCGAGACTCTCCCTCAGATCTTAACAATAAACTACCCACGCAACGTGATAAATAAAATCCCTTTTTCCCAGACGATAGTTACAGATTGACAGGTTTTAATTAAACATCTCACTCCTGGATTAACAATATCGGTGAAGTTTCAAACGAAGCTACTCGTTTGGTCGATGA
>NW_017077709.1:0-271 GCF_001483705.2 Eufriesea mexicana | reverse complement strand
CAGAGAATAGATCTATTCAAAATCTATAACCTTTTATAGCTTAGTGAATAGATCGCCTATCGCATCCAATCCAATGGCAAGTACAGCCATCCTCATGAAACAGACTAGGTCTATTCGAAATCTATAATATTTTATAGCTTGGTGAACCGATCGCCGAACGCCTTCAATCCAATGGCAAGTGCAGCCTTCTACATGCCATAGAATCGGTTTATTCAAAGTATATATTCTGTTCTAGCTTGGTGAATGGGACGCCTAACGCCTTCAATCCAAT
>NW_017077708.1:0-271 GCF_001483705.2 Eufriesea mexicana | reverse complement strand
AATCTGCGTGCAAAATTCGATTTTATTGACATTTTCGACTAATATCGTGGTGAGCTAACTTTCGTGCCTAAATAAGGAAGAAATATCCTATTGGCGTGCTATAGTCATTGTGATGCTATAGAATCAGCCTGGAAAATTCAATTTTATTGACATTTTCGGCTAATATCATGGTGACATAACTTTCTTGCATAAATAAGGAGGGAAGATCATATGGGCGCGCTTTTGCCATTGCAATGCTATAGAATGTGGCTGGAATATTCAATTTTATTGA
>NW_017077707.1:0-271 GCF_001483705.2 Eufriesea mexicana | reverse complement strand
TCTACTCATTTTTGACAACTTTCCCATCGTTCCTTGGCAAAGTGATAAAGAAATTTTTCATTTCGAGGCGATCCCGAAAATGGCCTTTTTTTAACATCCTCCTTTTCGAATATTTCTTACAAGTATCATATAAAATCAGTAATATCTTTAAAGGCTTATATCTTTTAACAAATAATTTCCCGATATAAGTTTATATGAACTTCTTTCATCAATTTGATCTCAATCACGTATAGTCTAAGTTTGATTCGAACCTTTTTGGACACCCTGTATA
>NW_017077706.1:0-271 GCF_001483705.2 Eufriesea mexicana | reverse complement strand
CTGCTGCTCCCTGCTGTGCTCTAGTATATTCTGCTTGGCTATGCGCATGCCAGCGGTATTGTTGTCGGCACGGTAGTCTGGGTTAGGCTGCGTTAGTTTATGTTAAGACTGGTTATGTTAGGACAAGGTATCTTTGGCTATTGTGCTCTACACATCAATTTGGTGGATTCCTGCGGTGTACGTTGCTACACTATACCCTGCCCGACTTTCTGGAGGGCTGCATTTTTGGTCGCCAAACGTTAGGTTGATTTATATTACGCTTTGACACGTT
>NW_017077705.1:0-271 GCF_001483705.2 Eufriesea mexicana | reverse complement strand
GCAACAAAATTTGCTCACCACGATATTAGTCGAAAATGTCAATAAAATTGAATTTTCCATTCAAATTCTGTAGCATTGCAGTGACTATAGCATGCCAATGGAATCATTCCTCGTTATTTAAGCAACGAACATAGCTCACCACGATATTAGTGAAAAATGTCAATAAAATTGCATTTTCCGGTCGGATTCTATAGCATTGCGGTGGCTGTGGCATGGCAATAGAAATTTTCCACCTGATTTATGCAGTATAATTTGCTCACCACGATATAAG
>NW_017077704.1:0-271 GCF_001483705.2 Eufriesea mexicana | reverse complement strand
ATGTATGTATGGATGAACGTATGGATGGTTGTATGGATACTCTTATGGATGTGCGTGTGGATGAATGTATGGATATATGGATGGATGGATGTATGGATCCATGGATGGATGGATGAATAGATGGATGTATGTATGTATGGATTAATGTATGGAAGTAAGTGTGGATATATGGACGGATTTATCTATGGATGTGTGTACGCGTGCATGGATGGAATTATGTATGGATGTATGTATGGATTCATGTATGTATGTATGTATGCATGGACGTATG
>NW_017077703.1:0-271 GCF_001483705.2 Eufriesea mexicana | reverse complement strand
CCAGATTCTGTAGCATTACCATGGCTATAGCACGCCAATAGTATATTTCACTCTTATTTGTGCCAGAACGTTAGCTCGCAGCGATATTAATCAAATGTGTCGATAAAATTTTATTTTCCACCCATATTCTATAGCACTGCAATGGCTTCAGCTCGCCAATAGAATCCTTCCTCATTATTTGTGCAGGAAAGGTAGCTCACCACGATACTAGCTGAAAAGGTCAATAAAATTGAACTTTCCAGACAGATTCTATAGCGCTGCAATGGCTATA
>NW_017077702.1:0-271 GCF_001483705.2 Eufriesea mexicana | reverse complement strand
GCTAATCGTATCGTAACCAAAATCGATATTTTTACCGATTTCGATTGATTATAATTATTAAGGGAAATGAGGTATCCAGGAAATACTTCCTCCATTTTAATTAAATTTTAATTTAAAACACCTGATTCGTCAGCTCATCGTGTTTTAACCAAATTCGATATTTTTATCGATTTTGATTGACTACAATTGTTAGGAAAAGTAAGGTGTCTATTGCGGAATAATTTGGTAAAAATTATGTCTCCACCTGAAAATATTTCCCGGTAAAATTAAT
>NW_017077701.1:0-271 GCF_001483705.2 Eufriesea mexicana | reverse complement strand
TGGCAAGTACACACTTCTACTTGCCAGAAAATAGGTCTATTCAAAGTGTATAGCCTGCTATAGATTGATAAATAGAAAGAATAGCGCCTTCAATCAAATGGCAAGTACAGCCATCTTCTTGCCAGAGAATAGGTCTGTTCTAAATCTATAGTCTGTTATAGCTTGGTGAGTAGATCGCCTAACGCCTTCAATCCAATGGTAAGTACAACCGTCTACTTGCCAGAGAATAGGCCTATACAAGATATATAATCTGTTATAGCTTGGTGAATAC
>NW_017077700.1:0-271 GCF_001483705.2 Eufriesea mexicana | reverse complement strand
CATTCATATGTCCATTCATACATACATCCATATATCCATCCACCCATAAATACATCCATACATACATACACAAATGCATGCATACATCCATTCATACCTCCACCCACACATGCTTGCATACATTCATACATACGCCCATACATACATCCACACATACATCCATGCATACATCCATACATAGAACAGTACATACATACAAAGACACATACATCCATCCATCCGCACATCGCTCCATCCATCAATGCAGCCATACATCCATACATACATCCAT
>NW_017077699.1:0-271 GCF_001483705.2 Eufriesea mexicana | reverse complement strand
TCTTTTTCAGAATGATAATATACAATAAAAGAGAATTGTAGATAGAAAAGGAAAATATACGTGGAATATATTCTATGATGAATATTACTAGGAATATCTATAATCAGTATTTTAGGATTTATATATTTACATGTTTGTAATCTATGCGAAAAAAATAAAATTTTTGGGGAATCATTTTTAACTATTTCACTGAATAGTATCGGAATTATTATTGGTTGCATGATTACATATAAAGTACAGCAACCCGAATTTAAATTTTGAAAATGCCTAG
>NW_017077698.1:0-271 GCF_001483705.2 Eufriesea mexicana | reverse complement strand
CAACCATCCATACAGCCATCCATTCAACCATCCGTCCATCCATACATACATCCTTCCATACACACATCCATCCGTACATCCATCGATCGATACATAAATCCATCCATACATCCATCCACCTATCCATCAATCCACCATTATATCCATACATACACCCATACACACATCCATCCATCCATACATCCATACATACGTACATCCATACATTCACACATAGATACATACATACATACACCCATACATGCATACATGCGTACATCCATACAACCAT
>NW_017077697.1:0-271 GCF_001483705.2 Eufriesea mexicana | reverse complement strand
TTGACTTCGATACCTTGCACACTGTCGCAATGTTTCAAATTTGATATATTAATTAATATCGAGCTTCGAAATTTTATCAAATGGTGACTGAAGGGTGTTTCTCGAGTGCAAATGGTTGATTCGCTATAAATATTTTTCCGTTCCATTTCACTTGAATTTCAAATCCTGGATAGTTGCACGACCTACGCGAAACCTTCACTTTAATCACCACCGTTCATTCCTGTCGTTCGTTCTTTCAATCTCGCTAAATAATTTATTTACGAGAAGACTG
>NW_017077696.1:0-271 GCF_001483705.2 Eufriesea mexicana | reverse complement strand
CACACACCCATACACACATCCGTACATACATCCATCCATACAACCATGCATACATCCATACACACACCCATATATACATCCGTAGAAATATCCATACGTACATCCATACATACATCCATACACCCACCCATTCATACATCCATAGATATATCCATACATACATCCGTACATACATCCATCCGTCCTCTCATCCATGCATCCACACACAAAATACATCCAAAATTCCATCCACCCGTACACTCAACCATCCATACATACATCCATGCATACA
>NW_017077695.1:0-271 GCF_001483705.2 Eufriesea mexicana | reverse complement strand
CCAACCAAACGTAAAATGTATAAACCTAAAGAGCCGAGACCTCCATTGCTGTCCTCCGCAAAGCCAGACAGAGCGAATTAGAGCACAGTGGAGCGCGGAAACCTACCGACCATCAACGTATAGCACAAAAGCAGCAGCCAACCTAGCAAAACGTAAACAAGCCAATCCTAATGGAACATAACTTAGCACAACGTATAGTGCCACGGCCGCTATTGCTGGCCTCCCCAGAGTTGTGCAGAGTATAGTAGAGCAACGAAGAGCGCAGTAATCC
>NW_017077694.1:0-271 GCF_001483705.2 Eufriesea mexicana | reverse complement strand
ATCGTAGCCTATCCAAACGTAGCGTAACTCAAGCTTACGTGCCGAAACAACTATTTCTTGCCTTCCAAGAGTCGAGCAAAGAATAGGAGAGCAATGTAGTGCACATAAATCCACTGAATAACAGTGTGTGGCACAAAATTCAATGCTATACCCTCATAACGGCTCAAAACGAAATACAAGCAAGCGTAACGTAGCAAAGCCCAATGTTACAAGACCACTATTGTTAGCATCGCCGGAGCTATGCAGCTCAAAGTAGAGCACAGCAGAGTGC
>NW_017077693.1:0-271 GCF_001483705.2 Eufriesea mexicana | reverse complement strand
CTCTTATTGACAACTGAGAATGTAGGACATGTCATCTTAGACCGTGATCCATACGATTTTGGATAGTGATGACAAATCGTGGATCCAGATCTACAATAATGATATCTTAGCTGGCTGAAGATCGTTTCATTCATTTTGCAATGATAAAAATAATGTTATTTTTATATGTGTAATATGTATGTATACAATAACGTTATGTGTATAATATGTATATAGAAATTATTATGAAAGTAAATTATAAAAATTGAGTCATATATTATGTTTAAAATTT
>NW_017077692.1:0-271 GCF_001483705.2 Eufriesea mexicana | reverse complement strand
CATTACTATACCACACTCTGCTCGACTCCGTGGAGCCATTAATAGCTGTCGTGGCACGATAGCTTGGGTTAGGCTACGTTTAGTTCGGTTAGGTTGGGCTACGTTTGGTTAGGGTGACTTTGACTTCCTTGCTATACACTGCTTTTCGGACGATGTCTGCGCTGTACTGTGCTATAGTATAATCTGCTTGCCACTTGGGAGGCCAGCAATAATTCTCCTGGCATGCTTGGTTGAGATATGTTACGCTTGGCTTGGCTAGGTTAGGACAGGT
>NW_017077691.1:0-271 GCF_001483705.2 Eufriesea mexicana | reverse complement strand
GACGCCAGGAATAGTGGCTTAGTCTCGTTAGTGTGAATAATGTTACGTCTGGTTTTGTTAGATTTGGTTAGGATAGGCTAGGGTAGCTTTGACTTTTGTGCAGTACACTGTTATTCTGCGGATTTCTGCGCTCTATTGTGAACTAATGTTCCCGGCTTTGCTCTGGGAATTCCAGAAATTGTGACCGTGGCGCGTTAGTTTGGGCTAGGTTACGTTCTCTTAGGACTGGTTTGTTTGGGTTTGGTAAGGTTATGTATGGTCTTCGTGCTAT
>NW_017077690.1:0-271 GCF_001483705.2 Eufriesea mexicana | reverse complement strand
AAATTAAATTCGAGAAAATTGTGGCAACAAAGAGATGAAATTTGGTAACAGATAATTAATCGTTATGAACAGTTTTACCAGTATAATGTAATGTCATAATGCAAATTTGGTTAAGAGGCTATATGAATCTGTTCAAGTACACCTAACATCGAGGATTCCTTTCAGATGCAAGTAAATGTGATTACGAAGTAAACTTTCTGTTGATCGGTAGAGTGTATTTAAGTCTAATAATCGCGTAAACTGTACTGAAAAATATTGGAAAATGACGCCG
>NW_017077689.1:0-271 GCF_001483705.2 Eufriesea mexicana | reverse complement strand
TAAATAAGGAGGAGAGACTGTATTGGCATGCTATAGCCATTGAAATTCTAGCGAATCTAAGTGGAAAATTCAATTTTATTGGCAATTTCGACTTATATGGTGTTGAGCTAATTTCCTTGCGTTAATTAGGACGAAAGATACTATTGACATGCTATAGCCTTTCAAATGCTATAAGATTTGACTGGAAAATTCAGTTTTATTGACATTTTCGACTAATATCGTGGTGAGCAAATTTTGTTCAATAAATAAGGAGGAAAGATTCTATTGGCAT
>NW_017077688.1:0-271 GCF_001483705.2 Eufriesea mexicana | reverse complement strand
GATCGTAGGGTCGCAGGTATCCTCGATGTGGCGATGGTATTGGAAGGGATGAAAGGAAAAGAAAGGGGTGCGTTTCGTCCTGGACTCACAGGTAAGGTTACCTAGCAGGCCGTGCCTTAGACAGGGATATTATTCGAAAGCTTGGAAATTCCACACATAGGAAACGGTGGGTTTTGTTTCACCGAAGACTTGCGTGAAAGTACTAGCATGGGAACTCGTATTTATGAGAAATAGTTAGCTAGCATAGGCTAGTATACCTAGCTAGCATACT
>NW_017077687.1:0-271 GCF_001483705.2 Eufriesea mexicana | reverse complement strand
GGTTAATGTTCAACAACGATCTTTGGTAATATATTCTTCAATTGAGCTCAAGCACTCGATTTAGGTACTCATTCGTACCTCTAATAATGTAGACCAATAAGAACATGAACGCTAGCTATTCACGTGATATATTTTTGAATAGTCCTCCAATCCGACTGAAAAGTCCTGGGATAGGAATTATTATTACACACACAGAAAATAATAATGTATCTATTGACTGTGCATTATGGACTTTCGAATATAAACCAGGCAACAATTACCATAAACAAAT
>NW_017077686.1:0-271 GCF_001483705.2 Eufriesea mexicana | reverse complement strand
AACAAACCACACCTAAACTAAGCTAAGCAAACATAGAATAACTAAACCTAACGTGCCGCCAACACTATTGCTGTGTTCTACAGTGATAGGCAGGATACGATAGAGCACAGTAGAGCGCAGAAGTCCATAGAATATCAGTGTTGTGCATATGCCAGTGCTAGCCTAACCCAACCCAAAGTAACCTAACATATCCAAACGTAATCTAACACAACATAACGTGCCGCCACTACAATTGCTGGCCTCCCGGATCCAAGCAGGGCGTATTAGAACT
>NW_017077685.1:0-271 GCF_001483705.2 Eufriesea mexicana | reverse complement strand
CCGCGATTAAGATTCGTGATACCGAATGGGATATTGCATACATATTATTTGCGGATATTACGATGGATTGCGATAAAACAAAACACTCAGTCCGACGCCGTGGGCTGCTTATGTGGAGCTAGCCAGGTAGACCTGTTAAGCTCGCAACGGTTATAGTATAATAATTCATACAGTCGGTTTCAATATCGAATCATTAATTTATAACGTAGTTTTTATCAATCTGTTTTAGTTAATTAGAAAATGATTGGTGGTGTTTTAAATGTCTCTTCCT
>NW_017077684.1:0-271 GCF_001483705.2 Eufriesea mexicana | reverse complement strand
GTATAGAATGTGGCTGGAAAATAAAATTTTGTTGACATTTTCGACTAATAGCGTGGTGAGCTAGCATCCTTGCGTAATTAAGGAGGAAACATTCTGTTGGCGCGCTATAGTCACTGCAAAGCTATCGAATCTGGAAGGGAAATTCAATTTTATCGACATTATACACTTATATCGTGGTGAGCTATCTTCCTTGCATAAATAAGGAGGGAAGATTCTATTGACGTGCTATAGCCATTGGACTGCTATAGAATCTTGCTGGAAAATTCAATTT
>NW_017077683.1:0-271 GCF_001483705.2 Eufriesea mexicana | reverse complement strand
GTTATTAATTATTAAACTATTTATTACTAATATCCAGTTTAACAAATATTTTCGCTACATTACTGGATTACTATACAATTATGCATTGTCGCATAGAACGTTCACCCATACCTCGGTCGGACATGCTCACATACTGCTGCCTCTTTTGTTCCAGTTTTGCCATCCATCCACATGTATTTGTCGTCACCAATTACCTCTCATTTACACTAACCTAACTGCTAAATATTCCCACACCAAATTACAGTGTAATTTCTATATCTTACGATACCCT
>NW_017077682.1:0-271 GCF_001483705.2 Eufriesea mexicana | reverse complement strand
CCGTGACTGCGCGTACGGACCCCGAGCTTCTGCGGAGGGTGATCGGCACCCTCTTCCCGGCGGAGGCGGAGGAGGAGGTGAAACCCGTTGCAATGCGATCGGAACTGTTCGGTTGGTCCGACGAGCTGGGGGTCGCGGGAGCGGAGTTGAGCCGTGCGGTCGTTAGGGTGGATGCGTGGAGCACCGCCCCCGGATCGGACGGCGTCCGAGGCCGAGCCTTGGTACTGGCTCTGGAGGCGCGGGGTGATCGTATGCGACGGCTGTTCGACAG
>NW_017077681.1:0-271 GCF_001483705.2 Eufriesea mexicana | reverse complement strand
TACCTGCCGCCATGTTAATCCCCCGCAACGATGTTCCCGATGCTTGTTTATTATATCGTGACGTGTTCCCGTATACTTAACCCTTTGCACTCGACGATCTTTTGGCTAAAGATGAATAGGAGTTTAGGAGATATTTCTCTCAGTAATAAATAAGAAATCGTATAATAATTAACACGCAGAATCTTTTGATTTCGATATATCGCACACCGGTTACATAACCTTAAATTTCACATATTAATTAATATCGATCTTCGAAATTTTATCTAATGGT
>NW_017077680.1:0-271 GCF_001483705.2 Eufriesea mexicana | reverse complement strand
ACCTACTGTTCGGTGGATTGCAGCGCCCTACATTGCTCTACTATACTCTGCTCGAATGTCGGGATGGCAGTAATAGTGGCCGTGGCACGGTATGTTAAGTTAGGTTAGGCATGGCTGGGTTAGGTTACGTTGTGTTTGGTTACGATATCTTAGGCTTCTGCGCTGCACACTGCTATCCTGTGGACTTCTACACTCCATTGTTTGCTACCACGCTCGGCTTGCCTCCGTGGACGCCAGGAATAGTGCTCTCGGCAGGTTAGGTTGAGTCGTG
>NW_017077679.1:0-271 GCF_001483705.2 Eufriesea mexicana | reverse complement strand
AAATAGTATCTTGAAAAATGGTACTTTGAAAAATAGTACGTCGGGAAAATGGTACCTTGGAAAGTGGTACCTCGGGAAAATGGAACCTTAGAAAGCGGTACCACGGAAAAATGGTACCTTGAGAAAATAGTACCTTGAAAAATGGTACCTTGGGAAAATAGTACCTTGAAAAATGGTACCTTGGGAAAAAGGTACTTCGTGAAAATGAAACCTTGGAAAGTGGTACCTCGGGAAAATGGAACCTTGAAAAGTGGTACCCCGGGAAAATGGA
>NW_017077678.1:0-271 GCF_001483705.2 Eufriesea mexicana | reverse complement strand
AGAATCTGGCTGGAAAGTTCTATTTTATTGACATTTTCGACTAATATCGTGGTGAGCTATCTTCTTTGCGTAATTAAGGATGGTATATTCTATTGGAGTGCTATAGCCAATGCATCGCTGTAGCGTCTGGCTGGAAAATTAAATTTCATTGACATTTTCCACTAATATCGTGGCGACCTAACTTCCTTGCATTAGTAAGGGGGAAAGGTACTGTTGGCGTGCTATAGTCTTTGCAATGCTATGGACTCTGGCAGGTAAAAATTCAATTTTA
>NW_017077677.1:0-271 GCF_001483705.2 Eufriesea mexicana | reverse complement strand
TAAGGAGGAAAGATGCTTTTTGTGTGCTACAGCCATTGCAATGATACAGAATGTGGCTGGAAAGTACAATTTTGTAGACATTTTCGCGTAATATCGTGGTGAGCTAACTACCTTGCGTAAGTAAGGAGGAAATATTCTGTTGGCGTGCTCTAGTCATTGCACAGCTATAGAATCTGGAAGGGAAATTCAATTTTATTGACATTATACTCTGATATCGTTGTGAGCTATCTTCCTTGCATAAATAAGGAGGAAAGATTCTATTGGCGTGCTA
>NW_017077676.1:0-271 GCF_001483705.2 Eufriesea mexicana | reverse complement strand
ATCTCGTCTCGTTACGTTTAATTGCTCTGCGTCCCGTTATGCTTGGTTAGGACAGGTTAGATTTGTATATCTGTGGCTCTTGTGCTGCACACTGCTAATTGGGGGCTCTCTGCTACCCACTGTGCTCTAGTATATTCTGCTCTGCTCTGGAGGGGCTAGTAATAGGGGTCTCGGCACGTCAGTTTGAGTTATATTACGTTTGGTTATGTTACGTTTGGTCAGGATAGAATAGGATAGCTTTGACTATTGTGCTGTACGCCGATATACGGTC
>NW_017077675.1:0-271 GCF_001483705.2 Eufriesea mexicana | reverse complement strand
ATTCGGCGGATATATGCACTCTGCTGCGCTCTAGTATATTCTGCTTGGCTCTGTGGAGGTCAGAAATAGTGGTATATGCGCGTCAGGTTATGTTAGGCTACGCTTGGTTAAGTCAGGTGCGGTCAAGTTTGGTTGGGATTGCTTTGACTTTTGCGCCACTCACTGCTATTGCGTGGATTTCTACGCTCTTCATTGCTCCGCTATACTTTGCTCGATTCTGGAGAGACCAGGAACATTGGCCTCGTCGCGACAGGTTACTATAGGTTGCGAT
>NW_017077674.1:0-271 GCF_001483705.2 Eufriesea mexicana | reverse complement strand
TATGCCCTGTCTTCCCGGATCAGGAGAGCTATGGTCGTCGCGCCATGTTTGTTTGGCTTAGGTCCCGATTTGTTCGGTTAGCTTAGGATAGGTTAGGTTAGGATAGCTTTGACATTTATGCTATACTCGGCTATTCGGTGGATTTCTCCGCTCTACTGGGCTGTACTATACTCTGCTTGGTTCTGCGGCGGCCAGCAACTGTGGTCGTGACAAGTTAAGTTGATATATGTTCCGTTCGGTTACATTACGTTATGTTATGTTAGCTTAGGAT
>NW_017077673.1:0-271 GCF_001483705.2 Eufriesea mexicana | reverse complement strand
GCAGGCTCTGCCTCAGACAGAGACTAATCCCTATGGGGACTATAATTGGACGTGTGTTATGGGATTAGACACACTATTTACAATCAGAAGACACTTTATCCGACGTCAGCAGTTCCCAATATTAGAACTGTGCAGGAATACGATAAGCTACTCTTTAACTTGGTACCTATGATAGTTAGAGGCTTGGGACTCAGACTTCTCGATGACCCGATGATCTGAGAGTGGGTTGGACCCTAGATAAATCTTATAATCGAAGATAGAGAGGGAATGA
>NW_017077672.1:0-271 GCF_001483705.2 Eufriesea mexicana | reverse complement strand
TTACTGCTGGCTACCACACAGGAATACAGAATATGATAGAGCACAGTGGAGGGCAGTGATCCACAGTATAGCAGTGTGTAGCGCAAAAGCCAAAGCTACCCCAAACTAACACAGCCTACCTTATCCGGGCCAAACGTAACCTAACCAAACACATTGCGTCGCGACCAGTATATCTGGGCTTCACTGAGCCAAGCAGAACATACTATAGGAGGGCAGAACACAGAAATCCATAGATGGCTAGTGTACAGCTCAAAAATCAATGCTGTCATAA
>NW_017077671.1:0-271 GCF_001483705.2 Eufriesea mexicana | reverse complement strand
GGATTTCTGCGAGACCAATGTTGCTGCCCACCCCACTGCCAGACGGGACATACTGCAGCACAGGATAGAGCAGAAGTCCACGAATAGCAGTGTACAGCACAAAAATTAAAGCTGTCCGGACAAACCATAGCCTGACCCAACCAAGTCGAACATAACTTGACTCAACATGACGTGCCGAGATAACCATTACTGGCCTTTCCAGAGATACGCTGAAGGCACTGGAGCATTATAGATCGCTGAAATCCTCCTAATAGCAAACTATTACACTAAA
>NW_017077670.1:0-271 GCF_001483705.2 Eufriesea mexicana | reverse complement strand
TATTATCGATAGCTTACATCTCGATGGATAATGTATCAGTCATTTTGCTTCAGGAAGTATATCTTATTGAGAAGGAAGGTCAAACTGCTGCATATCCCTATTGGTGCTTGTACTGTCATCCGCAATGTCAAATGTAAATATTCCTGGCCACAGCTGTACTATGTATTTTCTATTTTGGAATTGCTGTAGAGCTAACTATATCAGTGACAAAGTTAGTCCATCGCCTACATTACTGCGGTGATGGCTGTACTCAGTAGTGTGTTGTCAATTG
>NW_017077669.1:0-271 GCF_001483705.2 Eufriesea mexicana | reverse complement strand
CTAACTTTCATGCATAAGTAATGCGGAAAGACTCTTTTGGCACGCTATAGCCTTTGCAATGCTGTAGCGCCGGGCTAGAAAATTCAAATTTATTGAAATTTTTGACTAATATCGTGGCGACCAAGCTTTCTTGGGTATATAAGAAGGATAGATCCTGGTGGCGTGCTGTAGCCATTACAATGCTATAGAATCACGCTGAAAAATACAATTTCATTAACATTTTCGAGTAATATCGCAGAGAGCAATCCCACTTACCAAAATAAGGAGGAAA
>NW_017077668.1:0-271 GCF_001483705.2 Eufriesea mexicana | reverse complement strand
CGACTTTCGTGCTATACACTGTTAATCGGTGGATTTCTGCGATCTACCCTGCCCTACTGTACATTGATTGGCTCTGGGGAAGCCAGCAGCAGTGTTCGCGGCACGTTATGTTGAGTTATGCTACGTTTGGATAGTTTAGGTTTTGCCAGGTTAGGGTAGGATATCCCAGGCTTTTGTTCTACACACTGCTACACGGCTGATTCCTGCCTTCAGCATTGCTCTACCATATTCTGTCCGACTCTGGGGAGGCGGGAATTCGTGGTCGTGGCAA
>NW_017077667.1:0-271 GCF_001483705.2 Eufriesea mexicana | reverse complement strand
GAAGAAAATACTTTAAGAAAGAAATACAGAAAAATACAGGTACGCACTCCGGCAATAAAGAATAGGTGTCTGACTAATCAGAATCGTCTGCTATCCCCATACAAAATTTTTTAAAATTAAATCACGATGCAATGACTGATACAGGAAAATCAAATTAAACATTCTGATCACGTTATTTTAACCCCAAAAATAGTACCAACGATTGAAAAAAAAAAGAAATAAAATCGTATTAAGCAATAGAAGAAAATACTTTAAGAAAGAAATACAGAAA
>NW_017077666.1:0-271 GCF_001483705.2 Eufriesea mexicana | reverse complement strand
GTAAATAAGAAATCGTGTAATATTTAATTTATTTATTCGAAATTATTTAATTTCGATATCTCGCATACTAACACTTAAATTTGATATATTAATTAATATCGAGCTTCGAAATTTTATCAAATAGCGACTGAAAGGCGCCTCTCGAGTGCAAAGGGTCAATATCTTACACAATATAAAAAGACTTATTAACTACGCTTGGTTACTATACGTAGGTAAGTATTTACGTCTTTACGCCATGGGAGCTCTTCTACTAATGCTCGTGTTCACATAT
>NW_017077665.1:0-271 GCF_001483705.2 Eufriesea mexicana | reverse complement strand
TAGGTCAGGTTATGTCTGATTTGGTCAGGGTGTCTCTGACGATTGCGTCATACACTGCTTTTCAGTAGACTTCTGCGCTTCACGTGGCTCTACCATATTCTGCTTGGTTCTGGGGTTGCCAGCAATAGTAATCGCTGCATTATGTTCGGTCGTGCTACGTTTAGCTGGGCTAGGTTATGCCAGGTTATGTTAGGGTATCCACGACTTCTGTGACATACTCTGCCATTCGGTGGATTTCTGCGCTCTACAATGCTCTACTGTGTTCTGCTCG
>NW_017077664.1:0-271 GCF_001483705.2 Eufriesea mexicana | reverse complement strand
ATGTATGGATGTATGGATTGATGGATGTATGGATGGATGGAGGTGTGGATGGATGGATTTATGGATGTATGGATGCATGACTGTTTGGATTTAAGAATGTATGAATGAATGCAAGTATGGATGTATGGATGTATGGACGTATGGATGTACGAATGTACGGAGATACGGATGTATGGATGCATGGATGGACGGATGGATGGATGGATGGATGGATGTATGGATGTATGTATGTATGGATGTAACAATGTATGAATGTACGAATGTATGTATG
>NW_017077663.1:0-271 GCF_001483705.2 Eufriesea mexicana | reverse complement strand
GATCACTCAAAAATTAATTTAATTTGTCCCATCACTATTACAAGATCAAATAAATAAAATCTTTCATTTTCCAAAGAGTTACCATTTTACCATTTGTGATATATTTTATATTCATTGATTTTATTACCATTTCTTCCCTTACTTTAAAAAATTCGCGATTTTACCATTTTCTCTCCAAAATAAATTCCCTGATCACTCAGAAATTAATTTAATTTGTCCCATCACTGTTGCAAGATCAAATGTATAAAATCTTCTGTCATCTTCCAAAAAG
>NW_017077662.1:0-271 GCF_001483705.2 Eufriesea mexicana | reverse complement strand
CCATCTCCATAGCAAAGTAGAAAATTTTAAAGGAGGGTAGAGTCGAAGTTACTCTGTACCAACATAACCACACATAACACAACTGAACGTAGCCTAACTCAACATAAGGTGCCGAGACTGGTATATCTGTCCCCCCAGAGAAATGCAGGGCGTACTAGAACACAATAGGGTGCAGAAGTACACCTAACGACAGTGTGCACCGCGTAAATCAGAGCTATTCAGACCTAACCCAGACTAACATAGCGTAACCAAACGTGGCATAACTAAACCT
>NW_017077661.1:0-271 GCF_001483705.2 Eufriesea mexicana | reverse complement strand
ACATTTTCGACTAATATCGTGGTGAGCTATCTTCCTTGCATAAATAAGGAGGAAAGATTCTATAGGCGTGCTATAGCCATTGGACAACTACAGAATCTTGCTGGAAAATTCAATTTTAGTGACATTTTCGAACAACACAGCGGTGAGATAACTTCCTTTCGTAAGTAAGTAGGAAATATGGACTTTGAGTGCTATAGCCATTGCAGTCGTATAGAATGTGGCTGGAAAATACAATTTTGTCGGCATTTTCGACTAATATCGTGGTGAGCTA
>NW_017077660.1:0-271 GCF_001483705.2 Eufriesea mexicana | reverse complement strand
ACGATATTAGTCGAAAATGTCAATAAAATTTAATTTTCCAGACAGATTCTATTGCATTGCAATAGCTACAGCACGCCTATAGAATCTTTCCCCATTATTAATCCAGGAAAGGTAGCTCACCACGATATTAGTCCACAATATCCATAAAATCGTGTTTTCCAGCCAGATGCAATACCTTTGCTATGGCTGTAGCACGCCAATAGAATGCTTCGTCCATATTTATACAAGAAGGTTAGCTGACCACGATGTTAGTAGAAAATGTCAATAAAAT
>NW_017077659.1:0-271 GCF_001483705.2 Eufriesea mexicana | reverse complement strand
CCAACTGCTAACGTGACATATTGGTGGATGTAATAAGAACCGTACTGTCAATTGGAAGTTTCTAATGCCGTAACCAAAATACAAAATGGTTATTCAAGAACAGCTTACGACTCTACATCAATGAAAAAGCAGACCTGCGGCTACATTTATGTGTCGACGGCAGTACTCAGTGCTGTATTGTCAACTGTTAGTTTCTCGAGGCAGAATGGACCAACGTTTTTCAGTCTACAATCGCAGGAAGGCTTACATGCCCAGCGACCAATCTTTACCG
>NW_017077658.1:0-271 GCF_001483705.2 Eufriesea mexicana | reverse complement strand
GCCTCGGCACGTTATGTTGAATCAGGCTATGTGTGCCTATGGCCTGTTGGTTTGGGTTAGTCCAGTGTAGCTTTGACTTTTCTGAAATACACAGCAACTACAAGGATTTCTGCGTACTACTCTCAACCGTGTTCTGCTTGAGTTTTCGAAGGCCAGCGATAGTGGTTTCAGCACGTTAGTTTGAGTTGTGTTACGTTTGGCTATGTTCCGTTTGGCATGGTTAGGACAGGTAGGCTTTGACTTTAGCGCTATGGCCTGCTATTAGGTGGAT
>NW_017077657.1:0-271 GCF_001483705.2 Eufriesea mexicana | reverse complement strand
TGTTAGGTTAGGCCGGGATGGCGTTGACTTTTGTGCTACACACTGCTAATCCATGAACCTAGTAGCTCTACTGCGCGCCATCACAATCTGCTTGTATCCGTGGGGGCCAGGAATTGTGGTCGCGGCACGTTACGTTGAGTTCGATTCAGTTCGGTAATATAAGGTTATGCTGTGTTAGGTTCGGATCTCCTTGACTTTTGTTCTACATACTGCTCTTCTATGGACATCTGCGATCTAATTCGCCCTATCTCGCTCTGCTTGTCTCCGGTGA
>NW_017077656.1:0-271 GCF_001483705.2 Eufriesea mexicana | reverse complement strand
AGAATCTGGCTGGCAAATCCAATTTTATTGACATTTTCGACTAATATCGTGGTGAGCTAACTTCCTTGCGTAAGGAAATAGGAAAGATTCTTTTTGAGTGCTGTAGTCTTTGCAATGATATAGAATGTGCTTGGAAAATTCAAATTTATCGACATTTTCGACTCATATCATGGTGAGCTAACTTCCTTGCGTAAGTAAATAGGAAAGGTGCTTTTTGAGTGCTATAGTCTTTGCAAAGCTATAGAATCTGGAAGGGAAATTCAATTTTATA
>NW_017077655.1:0-271 GCF_001483705.2 Eufriesea mexicana | reverse complement strand
GCAGAGCCGTACCGTATCCTCGACCAAGACGGGTGGTTCGGGGATCGGGACGGCTCCGTGGCGGTCATCGCCAGGGGACTACGGCGGACACCCGCACAAACGCTGCTTCACATCGGTGAGGGATTTGTGGCGGTCTCCTGGAACGACGTAGCCGTGGTGGGGTGCTCGTCTCCCCCAGGCGCGGTCTCTCGTCGTGCGACAGGTTCCTGGATGAGCTCGGAGGTTTCCTTAGTGGACACATGGCTCTTCCGGTTCTGGTCCTGGGGGACTT
>NW_017077654.1:0-271 GCF_001483705.2 Eufriesea mexicana | reverse complement strand
GTTCGGAGTGCTGTAGCCATTGCAATACTGTAGAATCACGTTGGAAAATACAATTTTATTGACAGCTACAACTAATATCATAGTGAGCTCCCTTTTTGCTAATATAAGGAGGGTAGATTCTACTGGCGTGCTATAGCCATTGCATTTCTATAGTATCTGGCTGTAAAATGCAATTTTACTGACACTTTCAACTGATATCGTGGTGAGATATCTTTCTTTCATAAATAAGGAGGAAAGGTACTATTTGCGCGCTATAGCCATTGCAATGCAC
>NW_017077653.1:0-271 GCF_001483705.2 Eufriesea mexicana | reverse complement strand
CAAGGCCAGCAATAGTAGCCTCGGCAAGTTTTTATGGGACAGGTTACGTTTGATTTGGTTGGGCCAGGATAAGCTTTGTATGGATTGATTTAACTTTTGTACTGTACACTGCTTTTCGCTGGATTTCTGCGCTCTATCGTGCTCTAGTTAGCCCTGCTTGGCTCTGTGGAAGGCAGAAAGAGCGGTATCGGCACGCTAGGTTTAGTTGGGCTATGTTTGGTTGTGTCCCGTTTGTTTGGGTTATGTTTGTGTAACTCTGACTTTTCCGATA
>NW_017077652.1:0-271 GCF_001483705.2 Eufriesea mexicana | reverse complement strand
ACCAAACCTATCGAAACATTGTGTAACTAAACACAACGTGTTGAGACCAACATTGCTGGCCTCGCAGGGCCAAGGAGAGCACATTATAACACATTGGAGCGAAGAAATCCACCGAATAGCAGTGAGTAGCACAAAACTCAGAGGTGCATATCATAACCTAGCCAAACGTAACATACCCAAACGTAACATTACACAGCCTATTATGACGAAACCGCTATTGCAGGTCTCCAAAGGAAGAAGCAGAATGTACTAGAGCACGGCAGAGAGAAGA
>NW_017077651.1:0-271 GCF_001483705.2 Eufriesea mexicana | reverse complement strand
CCATATATCCATCCACCCATACATACACTCATCATCACATTTATCCATTCATACTTCCATACATTCATAAGTACATGCATCCATACGTCCATACTTTCATACATACAACCATCCATACATACATCCATCCATACATCCATAGATCCACACATACATACATCCATAAACCCATCCATCCATACTTCCATCGATCCATGCTTCCATCCAACCGTACATCCGTACATACATACATCCGTCCATCGATACATCCATACATTCGACCAATCATACC
>NW_017077650.1:0-271 GCF_001483705.2 Eufriesea mexicana | reverse complement strand
AATAAATCTTGTTTTGATAATACATGTAATAATGAGTGAAATACTTAGTAATAGCATTGAAATGTAACATTGTTATTACATTGTACAAAATGAACAACTTTTATGCAGGAAAAAGCCAATTTTAATTTGTGTCTGTTTGTATCTATTTATATGTTATTTGTGTCTAATTAAATTGTCTATTTGATATTATAAATTAAATTGTATTAAGTATATTGTGTTTTATTTCAAATCAAATAAAAGTTTAGTAAAAGGTATACAAATATTTTTACTG
>NW_017077649.1:0-271 GCF_001483705.2 Eufriesea mexicana | reverse complement strand
TCCATATATCCTTACATACATACATACGTACATCCATAACGCAAATACGGCCATACATTCTTAAATCCATACATACAAACGTCCACACATTATTACATCCATCCATCCGAACATCCATCCATACATACATCCACACATCCATACATCCGTCAATCCATACATCCACACATCCACACATCCATACATACATTTATCCATACATCCCCAGATCCATACTTCCATAAAGTCATCCATTCGTACGTCCATCATTCGATACATCCATCCATCCATA
>NW_017077648.1:0-271 GCF_001483705.2 Eufriesea mexicana | reverse complement strand
GCAGCACGTCAGGGTAGGTTAGGATACCATCGGTTATATTACGATTATCTAGGTTAGGAGAGGATAACTATGCCTTTAGTGCTATAGTCTACTATCAGGTGAATTTCTGCGCCCTAAAGTGTTGAATATCCTCGGCTTCGCTGTGTCAAGGCCACCGATTATGTTCGCGGCACGTTACGATGTTGCAGGCACGCATCGGTTATGTAGTGTCGGGATAAGTTTGGTCTGGATGGCATAAACTTTTGTGATGTACACTGCTATTCGATGTATC
>NW_017077647.1:0-271 GCF_001483705.2 Eufriesea mexicana | reverse complement strand
AGGATATATGGATGGATGGGTGTATTGATGTACAGATGTATGGATGCATGAATGTATGGACGTGTGGGTGTATGTATGGATGCTTGTATGCGTGTATGAATTCATGGATGGACGGATGTATAGTTGGGTGGACGTATGAATGGGTGGTTGTGCGGAATGATGAATATATGGATGCGTGGATGTATGTATCGGTGTATATATCGTTGTATGTGCGGATGTGTTTATGGATGTATGTGTGGGTGTATGTATGGAAGGATGTATGGATGTGTGG
>NW_017077646.1:0-271 GCF_001483705.2 Eufriesea mexicana | reverse complement strand
AGTGAATAGCACAAAAGCCGTAAATATCGTAACCTAACCTGGCCTAACCTAACGTAGCAAAAGTGGCATAGCCGCATATGGCGTGCCGCGATCACTGCTCCTGGCCTCCCCTGATCCAAGAAGAGCATAGCAGAGTACAGCAGATAACAGAAGCCCACCGAATAGCTGTTTATTGCACAAAAGGCAAAGAAGCCTCGCCTAACGTAGACAAACGTAACATAACCAAGCGCAACCTAACTCAACCTATCATGACGGGAACACTATTGCTGGT
>NW_017077645.1:0-271 GCF_001483705.2 Eufriesea mexicana | reverse complement strand
AGGTTTTACAAAGTTAGTATAGGTTAGGTTAGGTTAGGTTAGGTTAGGTTAGGTCACATTAGGCCAGGCCTGGTCAGGTCAGGTCAGGTCAGGTTAGGTCAGGTCATGTCTGTCCGTGTCAGGGCATGTCTGGCCATGTCATGCCAGACCTGATCTGGTCGGTTTAGATGTTAGGTTATGTCAGATCAGGCCAGGCCAGGCCAGGTAACGTCACGACAGGTAATGTCACTACAAGCCAGGGCAGGCTACGACATTCCAGGTTGGTCAGGTT
>NW_017077644.1:0-271 GCF_001483705.2 Eufriesea mexicana | reverse complement strand
ATGCTACGTTTGGTTATGTTGGGTTTGGTTAGGTTTGGTTAGGTAAGCTTTGACTTTTGTTCCGTACACTGCTATACGGCGGATTCCTGCCCTGCACTGTACTCTAATATATTCTGCTTGGGTCTGGGGAGTCCCGCATTTGTGGTCTCGACACATCAGGTTGAGACATGTTTCGATTGGTTAGGTCTGGATATGCCAGTTTCGATTAGGATAAACCTGACCCTCGCACTATACACTGATTTTGGGAGGGTTTCTGCGCTTTACTGCGCTC
>NW_017077643.1:0-271 GCF_001483705.2 Eufriesea mexicana | reverse complement strand
GCGACCACTGCTGCAGTCCTCCCCAGAGCAAAGCAGAATGTAGTAAAGCACAGTAGATCAAAGAAGTCCGCCGAATAGCGGAGTAAAGGACAAAAATCAAAGCATCCTATCCTAACCTAGCCAAACGTAACCTAGCTTAACCTAACATGACGATAACACCATTGCTGGCCTCCACAGGTTCGAGCAGAATATACCAGAGCACAGCAATGCGCAGAGATCCTCCGCATTGCAGTGAATCGCGCAAAGGTCGAAGATATCCTAACCTAACCTG
>NW_017077642.1:0-271 GCF_001483705.2 Eufriesea mexicana | reverse complement strand
GAGGTGTAAAATAGCAATATAAAATATCTAATACAATTTCAATTACTGAAAATAATTAAAATTGATTTTAACAAAATTAATGTTAATTTTCATTGTAATGCAAACGTAATCGTATATATTATACTATTATTATTGAATAGTACTATTAATATTATTCCGATTAGTATAATATAGATACTGTATTTAGGTGTATATTACAAAATGAGCGTAGGAAAAATAGGAAAAATTTCAGAATTACATTTTCGAAATATCTAGGAATTTTTAGGAATAG
>NW_017077641.1:0-271 GCF_001483705.2 Eufriesea mexicana | reverse complement strand
TCGCTATATGTACGTTCCTCGGAGAAACACGAGGGGTGTGCGGTGTATCGAGCTTTCACGGTTTCTTCCGTTACTCTTTCAGCGCCTAGACCCGCGCGAGATACCTGTCCTCCGTTTCGTTCCGATCCGTTCCGTTCGACCGACCGACCGACCGACCGACCGACCGGGAAATGTCGCGACGTTTCTTTGCTTCTGTTATCCGGAAAGCGACGTTATAGCGTACGCGTCGGCGTATTTTTGGAAACCGGTCGTCGCTTAGGACTCGCGGCGC
>NW_017077640.1:0-271 GCF_001483705.2 Eufriesea mexicana | reverse complement strand
AGTTGGGTAAAGTTTGGACGGCGTGGCCTTGACCTTTGTGCCGTACACTGCTATTCGTTCGATATCTGCGCTCTGCATTGCTGTCCTAGCATCTGCTAGCCTCTGGGGAGTCCAGAAATAGTAGCCGCGGCGCGTTTGGCTTAGCTAGGTTACGTTCGGTTTTGTTAGGTTTGGCTATGTTTGGTTATGATGGCTTTGACTTTTGTACTATACACTGCTATTGGGCGGATTTCTTCGCTTTTCTGTGCACTGGCACGTTCAGCTTCGCTAT
>NW_017077639.1:0-271 GCF_001483705.2 Eufriesea mexicana | reverse complement strand
ACAGGAGAGCGCGGAAAGCCGCCGCACTGAAATGCAAAGCGCAAAAGTCAATGCTATCCTGTCCCAACCTAACCAAACGAAGCCTAACCGACCATAACATTATTTAAACTAACGTGTCGAGAGCACCATTGCCGGCCTCCCCAGCGCAAGCGCAGTATACTAGAGCATGGTAGAGCGCAGTATTGCACCGAATGACAGTGTACACGCACAAGCACACGTGACCAAAGGAAACGTTGCCATACTCAACCTAACATGCCTAAACCAGTATCAC
>NW_017077638.1:0-271 GCF_001483705.2 Eufriesea mexicana | reverse complement strand
AAAAGCATGGTCCTCGACGACAAGAACAGTGTCCTTAGAAACCAATTGTGTCTGGCACGATTGCGAGTCGTTTGGTGTTCGAAAGAGAGTTGAATTAGAGTGCGTCATTGTGTCCTTTCATTTCGTCATCTTGGTGTTCATTCCTTCGTTAAAACAGTTTTATAGGTATTGAGGACGTATTGCCCTGTTATTGTTGTTGTGTCAATCATTGGTGGCTCAAATCTAGTTTTCGCCATCCTACTATTTAGCAATTTAGTAATTAAGTAGTTTA
>NW_017077637.1:0-271 GCF_001483705.2 Eufriesea mexicana | reverse complement strand
ATATACGACGTTCGGTTATGTTACGTTCGGGAGGTTAGGATAGGATAGTTTAGACCATTGTGCTATACGCCGCTATCCGCGGATGTCTGGGCTCTACAGGGTTCTAATCCTTTCTGCTTGGGTCTGTGTAGGCCAGCAATAGTAGTCTCGGCACATTTGGTTGAGTCTCCTTACGTCTGTTAGGTTAGGTTTGGATAAGTTTGGATATGGTGGCTTCGACTCTCGTGCTATACACTGTTATTCGTTGTATTTCTGTTATCCACTGTCCTCT
>NW_017077636.1:0-271 GCF_001483705.2 Eufriesea mexicana | reverse complement strand
TATTAGTCGAAAATGTCAATGAAATTGAATTTTCCAGCAAGATTCTGCAGCATTGCAATGGCTGTAGCACGCCGAAAGGATCTTTCCGCCATACTTACGCAAGGAAGCTAGCTCACCACGATAATAGGCGAAAATGACAATAAAATTGAACTTTCCAGCCAGATTCTGCAGCATTGCAGTGGTTATAGCTTTCCAATATAATCTTTCGTCCTTGTTTATGCAAGGAAGTTAGCTCACCACGATACTAGTAGAAAATGACAATAAAATTGAA
>NW_017077635.1:0-271 GCF_001483705.2 Eufriesea mexicana | reverse complement strand
CAAGTATTGGAGTTTCCAAAAATAAAAACTCAAAAGATTGGGCTCTCTAAAAGTTGAAAACTTCAAGAATTAAAATCCCAAAAAATTGAAATCTCTAAAAACTGAAATCTTCAATAATTGGAATCTCCAAAAAATTGGAATCTTTAAGAACTGAAATCCTCGAAAATCTAAATCTCCAAAAATTGGGTTCCCCAAAAATTAGAATCTCCAGAAATTGATATCTTCGAAAATTGGATTCTCCAAAAACTGGATTCTATAAAAATTAGAGTCT
>NW_017077634.1:0-271 GCF_001483705.2 Eufriesea mexicana | reverse complement strand
GTAACTTGACTCGACGTAACGTGCCGAGGACACCATAGCTGACCTTCCCTGAGACATGCTGAATGAATTTTAGTACCGTCCGCGTCAGCGATTCACTTCATAGCAGGCATAAGCACTGAATTCAAAGTTATCCCCTGCTGTCCTAACCAATCGTAACATAACCAAAAAAACGTCCCTCACCCTAACGTGCCGCCACCGCCATTGCCGGCCTCCGCAGAGCCAGGCAGAATATACTAGAGCACAGCAGAGCACGAAAATCCAACGCATTCCA
>NW_017077633.1:0-271 GCF_001483705.2 Eufriesea mexicana | reverse complement strand
TGTATTATAAAGAATTTAGTGGCAGCAAATATCTGAATTAAATTATAACTTGACTAATTAAATATTTCAATATTTAAGATTCGAATATTTAATTGATATTTTTAATATCTCCAATATTTAGATTTAGATTTTAGCTACTAATAATTTACTACTATTTCTATTTAATCTTCTAATATGATTATGGCACGCTCCATTTTATTAAATATTCTGAATATTTAGAAAAATTTTGATCACTGATGGCACTAAATTCTTTATAATATTTTAAAATATA
>NW_017077632.1:0-271 GCF_001483705.2 Eufriesea mexicana | reverse complement strand
TCAAACGAAACTAATGCAGCTTCTTGATGGCTGGTTTTTTCATTTTCGCAATTTCCATCATTCGACTCATTTTGAATAGCAACGACAATTTCTATATCGATAATCTGCTTGTCATTTTCAGACAGCTATTAATGTCTGTCATGTTCTTTGCGTTCTTCCATATTCTGAATTAATTGCAAAATATTCCTGTTCGTCACGTCTATTAATGAGCATTTTAAATTAGGAATTTTATATTTCTAAATATCAGATATTAAATATAAATTATATAAAT
>NW_017077631.1:0-271 GCF_001483705.2 Eufriesea mexicana | reverse complement strand
TACTACTGTAGGGAGCGGAAATCCTCCTAATGGCAGACTGTGTCACAAAGTCTAAGATATCCTATCGTAACCTAACCAAGCGTAACATAGCCAAACATATCCTAACAAAAACTAACGTGCCGCGACCTTTGTCGCTTGTCTAGCCAGAATCAAGCGTAACACACTAGTGAAAAGTAGAAGGCTAAAGTCCATATTATCCAAGTGCAATTCGGAAATGTCGGAGATAGCCAAGCCATACTCAGACCAACAGAACACCACCAAACATAGCCTA
>NW_017077630.1:0-271 GCF_001483705.2 Eufriesea mexicana | reverse complement strand
GAACAGCAAAAATCAATGGCGGAAGACGTCAAACTAATTATTTTTGCGACACATGTAATCGAAAACCAGGACTCCATGTTGGAAAGATACCACTTTGAAAGATACCACATTGAAACACATTATTATGCAAACATATACCTAAAGTTCACAAAATAATTCATAATCTGACATATTATGTATCACTGCTCGTTCAACGGAAATTAATTGTGACCAGTACGACAGCCATGTCTAAATTTAATAATACGATCGCAAAGGGTTAAAACTCGCGTGC
>NW_017077629.1:0-271 GCF_001483705.2 Eufriesea mexicana | reverse complement strand
CGTTTGGCTAGGTTAGGATGTGCAACATTGTTTTTCGTGCTTTGCACTGCTTTTCGGAGGATATCATTGATATACTGTACCCTACTGTATTCTGCCTTGCTCTCGGGAGCCCAGGAGCAGTGGTTGCGGCACGCTACGTTGAACAATGGTACGTTCAGTTAAGTTAGGCTAGGACATCTTAGACCTTTGTGCTATTCACTGCAATGCGGTGGGTTTCTGCGCACCGCTGTGCTCTAGTACATTCTGATTTCTTTCGCGGATACCAGCAATA
>NW_017077628.1:0-271 GCF_001483705.2 Eufriesea mexicana | reverse complement strand
ATTTTGTAGTATGATTAATGCATTTGGGAAATAAATTTTTCGAAATTGAGTGATATATATATATAGCACTCTGGTTGTATTAATTTCAAAAATATTTAGGGACATTGTTTACTGATTATGAGACAGATAATAGTATTTTTGTCTTCGATTTCTCTTTGACATTATGATTGGAGAATTAACTCTTCCATTTCTCAATGTGTACGTATATATGTGTGTTTGTATTTTGGTGATGTTACCATTTAATTTTCCTCGTTAGTATACAATTCTTGTG
>NW_017077627.1:0-271 GCF_001483705.2 Eufriesea mexicana | reverse complement strand
TATCCATACATCTGTACATCCATCCATCCGTAAACCCATCCATCCATATACCCATCCATCCATCGATACATCCATCCTTACATCCATCCATCGATCCATCCGTACACCCATCCATCCATCCTTACATCCATCCATACATCCATCCATCCATTCATCCGTCCATGCGTACATCCATACACTCATGCGTACATCCATTCATTCGTGCGTACATCCACCCATCCGCACATCCACCCAAAAAATCCATACATCCATCCATCCATATATCCAGATA
>NW_017077626.1:0-271 GCF_001483705.2 Eufriesea mexicana | reverse complement strand
CTTTGGCATTGCAATGGCAATAGCACGCCAATAGAATCTTTCCGCCTTATTTACGCATGAAAGGCAGCTAGCCACGATATTATTCCAAAATGCAATAAAATTGGATATGCCAGGCACATTCTATACCATTGCAATGGTCATACCAAGCCAAAAGAATCTTTCCTCCTTATTTATGCAAGAAAGTTAGCTCACCACGATATTTGTCGACAATGTCAATAAAATTTAATCTGCCAGGCACATTCTATATCAATGCAATGGCTATAGCACGCCA
>NW_017077625.1:0-271 GCF_001483705.2 Eufriesea mexicana | reverse complement strand
ATGTATGGATGTATGGATGGGTGGATGTATGTATGGGTGGATGTATGGATCTATGGATGTATGCAAGTACGTATGTATGGGTGAATGGACGTATGGGTCTACGAATGTATGAATGTACGGATGACTGGATGTATGGATGTACGGATGACTGGATGTATATATGGATGGATGGATTTATGGATGTACGAATGTATGGATATACGGATGAATGGATGTATGGATGCATATCTGTATGGATGTATGGATGGATGGATGTATGAGTGGATGGATG
>NW_017077624.1:0-271 GCF_001483705.2 Eufriesea mexicana | reverse complement strand
TTGTGGTGAGCTATCTTTCTTTCATAAATAAGGAGAAAGCACACAATTGGCGTGCTATAGCCGACGCAATGCTATAGAATCTGGCTGGAAAGTTGAATTTTATTGACTTTCTCGACTAATATCGTGGTGAGCTTACTTTCTTGCATACGTAAGGGGGAAAGATACTTTTTGAGTGCGATAGCCGTCGCAATGCTATAGAATCCTACTGGAAAATAAAATTTTATTGACATTTTGACTAATACCGTGGTGACCTTACTTCCTTGCATAAGTA
>NW_017077623.1:0-271 GCF_001483705.2 Eufriesea mexicana | reverse complement strand
GCCTGTACAAGTATTTCTTAGTATCTTGGATTTCGCTGGAATTAATGCATGGATACTCAATCAGGAAACAACTGGGTTGAAAATATCAAGGCAACAATTACGGTTACAATTAGCAGACGAGCTCGTGGCAGAGTACAGCAACTTTCAGAAAAAAAAAAGGAAAACCAACTAAATTCTACCAACTCCAACATGTCTACCAACTCCATTGTGTTTTTACAAGCATGTCTGTAAATTTTAATATTTGTATCCAAATGTTTTAAATTCAAATTAA
>NW_017077622.1:0-271 GCF_001483705.2 Eufriesea mexicana | reverse complement strand
ATATTAGTCGAAAATGTTAATAAACTTGAAATTTCGAGACAGATTCTACAGCATTGCAATGGCAACAGCACGCCAAGAGGATCTTTCCACCTTACTTACACAAGGTAGATAGCTCACCACGATAATAGTCGAAAATGTCAAAATATTATATTTTCCAGCCACAATCTATATCATTGCAATGGCTATAGCACGCAAAAGGCATCTTTCGTCCTTACTTACGCAAGGAAGTTAGCTCACCACGATATTAGACGAAAATGTCAATAAAATTGAA
>NW_017077621.1:0-271 GCF_001483705.2 Eufriesea mexicana | reverse complement strand
CTCACTGCGTAGTAAAGCCCAAGCGTCAAGCATATCCTGACAAAACGTTACCTAACATAAAACATACGAACGTAGTGCAAACCAACATAACGTGACGAGGACAATATTACTGGCCTATCCAGCGCGATGCATTGCATATGAGAGCACCTTAGAGCGTTGATGTCCACGGAATGGCGGTGTACAGCACAAGAGATAAAGTAGCATATCCTAACCTGACCAGGTGTAACATATACAAACGTAGCAAAACACAGACTAACGTGCCGAGACCACT
>NW_017077620.1:0-271 GCF_001483705.2 Eufriesea mexicana | reverse complement strand
GCTTTGAACTGCAATCCGGCTGCTTTCTTCGCTCCAGATTGCTCCAATACGACCTGCTTTACCATGGGGAGGCCAGCAATGGCTGTCTCGGCACGCTAGGTTGGGTTATGTTGTGTCTGGTAACGTTACGTTTGCTAGGTTAGGGCAGGGTTGCTTTGACTCATGTGCGATACACTCCTAACCGGTGGAATTCTGCGCTCCGCTGTGTTCTAATGTTTTCTGCTTGGCCCTGTGGATGCCAGCAGTAGTGGTATCGGCACGATGGCTTGCA
>NW_017077619.1:0-271 GCF_001483705.2 Eufriesea mexicana | reverse complement strand
ATACCGTGGATCTTCAATTTGTCATCCTAGAGTTGCTACAGAACATAAATCATGATTGAAGTGGTAAAATCCAATGGCTGCAGTGTTCTCCTATTGTAAGTACTAAGTACCGTGATGTCAATTTCAAATATCTCTGGCCATAACCGTACTATGCATTGATTATTCTAGAATGACTGTGTAATTTACATCATCATTCAACAAATTAGTTCGTCGGCAGCATTACCGTTTTGATGGCTGTATTCTGTACTGTGTTGTCTATTGCAGATCTCCA
>NW_017077618.1:0-271 GCF_001483705.2 Eufriesea mexicana | reverse complement strand
GTGTATAGCAGTAAGGGAAAGGCTATCTAAACCTAACCCATGCTAGCATAACATAACCAAACGCATCGAATCTAAACCTAACGCGGCGCAGACTCTATTTCTGGACTCCCCACAGCAAAGCAGGGCGTGCTAGAGCACAGCAGAGAGCAGGAATTCATCGAATATCTGTGCACAGCACGAAAGACAAGGATATACTAACCAAACTTGCCATAATCTAACGTAACCAAACGTAACCCAACTATACCTAACTTGACACGACCGCTATTGCTGG
>NW_017077617.1:0-271 GCF_001483705.2 Eufriesea mexicana | reverse complement strand
TTTATTTTGAATAGACCTTTTCTCTGGCAAGTAGGTGGATATACTTGCCATGTGATTGAAGGCGTTAGGCGATCTAATCACCAAGCTATGACAGCTTATAGATTTTGAATTCACGTATTCTCTTGCAAGTAGATGGCTGTACTTTCCATTGGGTTGCAGGCGATAGGCGATCTAATCACCAAGCTATGGCAGCTTATATGTTTTGAACAGACCTATTCTCTTTCAAGTACATGGCTGTACATGCCATTGGATTGAAGGCGATAGGCGATCT
>NW_017077616.1:0-271 GCF_001483705.2 Eufriesea mexicana | reverse complement strand
TAATACCCTTTTTAATACAATAGTCTTTCATCTCATTTGATAAATATTTTCTATCATTATCACAGTACAAATTAACCAATTTCATATTAAAATAAGGTTCACTTTTTGCTACATAATCTTTAAAAACTGGAGTTGGAGGAGTTGGGTACTCATCGATAAATGTTGCAAAATAATTCTTAGTATTTATTGTAGAAGGAATGATTGGACTGCAAACACCTGAATGTACTATTAATAACGGTCTTTTTACATGTCTTTGTCTTTTTTTTTTTTT
>NW_017077615.1:0-271 GCF_001483705.2 Eufriesea mexicana | reverse complement strand
TTCTGCTTGGCTATGGGGAAGGCAGTAATAGTGGCCGCGTCATGTTAGGTTGAGGTAGGTTACGTTTGGTAAATCTACGTTCGCATGTGTAAGGTTTGGATAGCTTTGACTTTACCGCCATGCCCTGGGATTCTATGGATTTCTGCGCCCTACTCCCCTCTAATATGCTCTGCATTGCCAGGGATGCCAGCAGTAGTGATCGCGGCACATTACGTTGTGTTTGATAACGCTTGGTTGTGCCAGGGTTGGTTAGGGGAGGACGGTATAGCTT
>NW_017077614.1:0-271 GCF_001483705.2 Eufriesea mexicana | reverse complement strand
TTTAAGTTAAAATATTTAAATAATAAACTAAATAAAATGATAAATTGGTGCACTTTTCCTAGAAATTTCTTCTCTGTCACTCACTCTTAATAACGATTACATTTACGTGTTCACTCTTTCATATTTCTGAGGCAACTGTTTTATTTTGGAACATTCTTCTAAACAATTTTTCAAACATTATTCACACCAGATGGCACTCAGTCGTATTTTATTTATATCTAATATAATATCTATAATATCTGTAATATCTATAATATCTATTATATCTATA
>NW_017077613.1:0-271 GCF_001483705.2 Eufriesea mexicana | reverse complement strand
AATATACTAGAACACAGTAGAGCGCAGAAATCCGCCGCATTGTAGTGCAAAGCACAAGAGCGATATGTATCATAACCTAACCATACGTAACCTAACCATACCAAACGTAGCGTAACTAAATATAACTTGCCGATACCACAACTGCTGGCCCTTTGATAGCCAAGCTGATGATGTTAGAGCGCAATAGAGCGCAGATATCCGCCGAGTAGCAGTGTACAGCACAAATGCCAAAGCATTCCTCTCCTAACCTAACCAATCGTAACAAACACAA
>NW_017077612.1:0-271 GCF_001483705.2 Eufriesea mexicana | reverse complement strand
TTATTCCAGGAAGTTGGCTCACTACGATATTAGCCGAAAATGCCAATAAAATAGAATCTGCCAGGCACATTCTATATCATTGCAATGATTATAGCACTCCAAAAGTATCTTTCCTCCTTATTTCTGCAAGAAAGGCAGCGCACCACAATATTAGACGAAAATATCAATGAAATTAAATTTTCCGGCCAGATTCTATAGCATTGCAATGGTTATAGCCTGCCAATATAACCTTTCCTCCTTGTTTATGCACGAAAGTTAGCTCACCACGATA
>NW_017077611.1:0-271 GCF_001483705.2 Eufriesea mexicana | reverse complement strand
TGATAGCGAGAAACTTAATAGTAATGATAATTATAATAATATATTAATAATGATAAAATATCGTTCAATAATTAAAACAGGATGGTCAGGTTGTTGCGTCTGACATGTGTTTGATTCTTTCATTCTATAAATTTCTCTCTCTATTTGATCGCGACACCAAGGTGTGATGAAAGAAAAATAGAATCGTCACCGACGAATCAGCGCGGGGCACCGAGCGAAAGTCGTCCGCCGCTGATGACTACTTGTACGTAAAACATACGTAATAGTATAT
>NW_017077610.1:0-271 GCF_001483705.2 Eufriesea mexicana | reverse complement strand
CCGCCTCGGTGCAGTCACCAATCCTGGCCTGGGCAGCGGCCACCTCACGGGGAGTGACAGAGTTGTCGAGCTCTGTCACCCTCAGCTCCGCTTTTTTGGTGGGAACCGTAACCCGCACGCCGGACCCATCCAAGAATTAGCTCACTCGCCCGGCGAGAGCGGCGGCTCGCTGTACGCGGTCGGGTCCATCGCTCTCCAGCAGGAGAGAGCCGGAAGCGGCCCAAAGGGGGCGCAATTCCTCGATCCCGAGGTCGGCGAGATTTATCTTTCC
>NW_017077609.1:0-271 GCF_001483705.2 Eufriesea mexicana | reverse complement strand
TTTTCATCCATGCGAAATATCACCCGCATTAAAGTGATCTGATAATTGTCATAATAATTGAAGAAATACAAGAATACAAATTCATGATTAAAAAATGATGTGTAACAGTTATATGTAATGAACTGATTCAATAAATGTACGAATTTTCATTATAGTAACGAATGAATTGACTTTGAAATCATAAAAATATCCTATATATTTTACATACATAATTGTTAACTTTGTATCGAATTTAGAGTTATGTCCAAATGTAGCTTGTTACGTGTATCCT
>NW_017077608.1:0-271 GCF_001483705.2 Eufriesea mexicana | reverse complement strand
TTAGCTCACCACGATATTAGTCCAAAATGTAGACAAACTAGAATTTTCCAGCCACATTCTATAGCATTCCAATGGCTATAGCACCCAAAAAGCATCTTTCCTCCTTACTTAGGCAAGCAAGTTAGCTCACCACAATATTAGTCGAAAATGTCAACAAAATTGTTTTTTCCAGAAACATTGTATATCATTGCAATGGCTACAGCACTCGAAAAGACCTTTCCTCTTTACCTATGCAAGGAAGTTAGCTCACAAAGGTATTAGTCGAAAATGT
>NW_017077607.1:0-271 GCF_001483705.2 Eufriesea mexicana | reverse complement strand
GTAGTGTCGGCCCGGAAACTTCAATTTTTTTGACGTTATCGACTAATATCGTGGTGAACAAGCCACCTCGCATAGATATGTAGGATAGATTCTATTGGCGTGCAACAACCATTGTAATGCAATGGAATCTGCCTGGAAGGGTCAGTTTTGTTCACATTTTCGATTTATATCGTGGCCAGCAAGCTTTCTTGCATAAATATGGAGGAACGATCCTTTTGGCGTGCAGTAGCCACTGCAATACAGTAGAATCTGACTGGAAAGTTCAGTTTTA
>NW_017077606.1:0-271 GCF_001483705.2 Eufriesea mexicana | reverse complement strand
GGGTTGACAACACAGTACTGATTACAGCCATTGTCACTGCAACGATTCCGTTGGACTACTTTGTTCACTGAGGACGTAAATCACACAACAATTCTCGGATAATCAATGTATATAACTTATATGGCCTGAGACGTTTCTTATTGACAGTGCCTACCAGTATACCACTGTAGTCGAAGGATTAGCCTGTCAAATTATGATTTTAGTTCCACAAGAAATCTTGGGTGACAGTATGTGGATCCAACAAGCCTCCAGGCCTTACGAATTGGCAGCG
>NW_017077605.1:0-271 GCF_001483705.2 Eufriesea mexicana | reverse complement strand
TGGCCTCGGCACGTTGTGTTTAGTTACGTTACGTTCCGTTAAGTTGAGTTACGCTATGTTTGGATAGGACAGCTTTAACTTTTATGCTGTACACTGCTGTTCGGTGCATTTCTGCGCTCTACTGAGCCTTAGTATGCCATGCTTGGCTCTGGGTGGAGGGCAGCAGCTGCCTTCGCTAGTCGTTTGGTTGGGGTAGGCTATGTTTGGTCATCTCGTGTTCGTTTGGGTTCGGCCTGGTCAGCTACCACTTTTCTGATTTTGCACTGTGATC
>NW_017077604.1:0-271 GCF_001483705.2 Eufriesea mexicana | reverse complement strand
GATAAATGAAGGCTCAGAATAGCAGAGGATTTTGGTAATTTTAGGGGAAAAGATTTTGTTTTAGAACTCGTAATTCAGCTGCTTATTTGCCAAATCGAGTTACTCTACGGAGTAAAAAAGCATAAATTTATTGGAAATTTTATAAATTCTTGAGTGATCTGTGGTAATGGTTAACATAGATTTTGAATATATGTGCGTTGATATAATGAAGGAGCAATGTCTTTAAGAAAGGGATGAGTGGGACAGTATGCATGGGATGCCAGTATCTAAT
>NW_017077603.1:0-271 GCF_001483705.2 Eufriesea mexicana | reverse complement strand
CGACCGCATTCCAGTTTACAGCACAGAAGTCAAAGATATCCTAGCCTAACACAGAAAAGCCTATCACAACCAAACGTAACTTAAGACGACCTAACGCGCCACGGCCACTATTTCTGGAATTCCCAAAGCAAATCGGGGCATACTTGATCAGGCTAGTACGCAGGAATCGACTGAATAGCAATGTGTGGCACAAATGTCGAGGCTACACTAGCCTAACCTAACCAAGCATAGCATAAGCAAACGTAACCAAACTCCACCTATGCGCCCTACA
>NW_017077602.1:0-271 GCF_001483705.2 Eufriesea mexicana | reverse complement strand
TTGCCAGAGAATAGGTCTATTCAAAATCTATATCCTGTTGTAGCATGGTGAATAGATAGCCTAGCGCCTTCAATCCAATCGGAAGTACTGCCTTCTGCTTGCCAGAGAAAAAGTCTATTCAAAACCTATAAGCTGCCATAGCTTGGTGGGTAGATCGCCTAACGCCTCCAATCTAATGGCAAGTACAGCAGTCTAGTTGCCAGGGAATAGGTCTATTCAAAATCTATATCCTGCTGTAGCATGGTGAATAGATAGCCTAACGCCTTCAATC
>NW_017077601.1:0-271 GCF_001483705.2 Eufriesea mexicana | reverse complement strand
CCTATTTTCTGGTAAGTAGATACCTGTACTTGCCATTGGATTGAAGGCGGTAGGAGATCGATTTTCCAAGCTATAGCATATTATAGATTTTGAATAGACCTATTCTCTGACATGTAGATGTCTGTTCTAGCCATTGGATTGAAGGCGTTATGCTATCAATTCAGCAAGCTATAAAAGGTTAAAGATTCTGAAAGGACATATTGTCTGTCAAGTAGATGGCAGAACTTGCATTTGGATTGAAGGCGTTTTGCCGTCTATTCACCAAGCCACA
>NW_017077600.1:0-271 GCF_001483705.2 Eufriesea mexicana | reverse complement strand
TCAATCACGGTACGAGCCCTCAAATTCTAGGTTTATTGTATTTCTTTAATTATCATAACCATAATCATAACCATATTAAACCTACATACATACGTATATTACATATAACAAACTGGGTACATATAACAAACTGGTACCCAATGCATTCGCGTAAAATGTTTCTTTGTACTTTCATAATTTCTACGAATTGTATCAAGTTATTATAATATTATAAGTTTATAAAACAGCACGCGTCTGAAATTCCTAATGCAATTGTTAGTTCTACGAGTAA
>NW_017077599.1:0-271 GCF_001483705.2 Eufriesea mexicana | reverse complement strand
CAGAGTCTATAGCATTGTAATGGCCATAGCGCGCAAATAGAATATTTCATCCTTATTTAAGCTATACAGTTGTCTCACCACGATACTAGTCGAAAATGTAAATAAAATTGAATTTTCCAGCTAGTTTCTGTTGCATTGCAATGGCAATAGCACGCCAATTATATCTATCGTCCTCATTTATGCAAGAAAGTAGGGTCACCACGATATTAGTCGAAAACGTCAATAAAATTAACTTTTCCAGCCAGATTCATTGCATTGCAATAGCTACAGC
>NW_017077598.1:0-271 GCF_001483705.2 Eufriesea mexicana | reverse complement strand
TAAGGAGGAAAGATCCTTCTGGAGCGCTATAGCCATTGCAATGCATTAGAATCTGGCAGGAAACTACAATTTTATTGACATTTTTGACTAATATCGTGGAGAGCTAACTTTCATGCATAAATACTCTGGGAAGAATCTATTGGCGTGCTATAGCCACTGCAATGCCCTGGAATCTGGCTGGAAAGTGCAATTTTTTTGACAGTTTCGTCTAATATCGTGGTGAGCAAGCTTCCTTGCATATTCATGGAGGAAAGATCCTTTTGGCGTACTA
>NW_017077597.1:0-271 GCF_001483705.2 Eufriesea mexicana | reverse complement strand
TAACTCTATATAACGCGCCACGGTCACAGATTCTGTCCTCCCCAGAGCATAGCAGAGCATACTTAATCACAGTGGAGCGCAGAAATTCACCGAAAATCAGTGTGCAGCCCGAAAGTCAAAGCCATCCTCTCCTAGCCTATACAATCGCAGCACAACCGAGCGTAACCGAACGCAACCGAACGTGCAGCGACTACGGTTGCTGGTATCGCCGGAGTCGAGCAGAGTATAGTCGAGCAGAGTAGAGCGCAGGAACCCGCCAAATAACAGTCTA
>NW_017077596.1:0-271 GCF_001483705.2 Eufriesea mexicana | reverse complement strand
GATGTACGGATGTAAGGATGATACGGATGTATGGATGTACGGATGTATATATGTATGGATGTACGGAAGTATGGATGTGTGGTTGTATGGATGGTAATATGTAGATTGCAGGGTATATGGATGGATGGATGCATTGATGTACAGATGTGTGGATGCATGAATGTATGCATGTATGCATGTATCTATGCATGTTTGTATGGACGTATGGATGGATGTATGGATCGATGGGTGTATGGATGGGTGGATGTATGGATGGATGGATGTATTGATG
>NW_017077595.1:0-271 GCF_001483705.2 Eufriesea mexicana | reverse complement strand
TGGATGCATGGATGGATGGATGTATGGAATGTATGTTTGTACGGATGGATGGATGTATGGATGTATTCATGTACGAATGTATGGATGTACGGATGTGGGGATGTATGGATGTATATATTTATGGACTTATTTATTGATGGATGTATGTACTGATGTATGTATGGATGTATGGATTGATGGATGTATCGAAGGATGGAAGTACGGATTTATGGATTTATGGATATATGGATGTGCGGATGTATGGATGTATGTATGGCTGGATGCATGTATG
>NW_017077594.1:0-271 GCF_001483705.2 Eufriesea mexicana | reverse complement strand
GATAGTTTCGTCTTTCTTGGCACAGACTGTTATTCGGTGGAATTCTGAGCTCCACTCCGCCGCACTATACTCTGCCCGACTCTGGGCATGCCAGTAATGGTGTTCGCTGCACGTTAGTTTAAGTTAGGTTACGTTTGGATATTTTAGGATTGGTAAGGTTAGGAGAGGGAAGCTTCGTCTTTTGTGCTTTACACTGCAATGCAGCAGTTTTCTGCGCTCTACGGTGCTCTGGTATATTCTGATTGCCCCTGTGGTGGTCTGCAATACTGGA
>NW_017077593.1:0-271 GCF_001483705.2 Eufriesea mexicana | reverse complement strand
GTACATAGCACATCTGCCAACAGAGCACTGTAGCCGTTTCATTAATCAGGTCACTGATTACTTGAACGCAATAGCATATTTAGATTGATCAATGGTTGGCTTAAATAACGGTAGAGGCTTGGACAAGTGACAATGCTCTATCATGTGTATCCGTTGAAACAATACTACAGCCATTGACTTAATCTGTTCGTTGAACATATAAATTCTGCAGAAATGGTCGAATCATCAAAGGAAGAAGCAATTGTCGCTGGAGGAGTGGACGTATGTCAAT
>NW_017077592.1:0-271 GCF_001483705.2 Eufriesea mexicana | reverse complement strand
GAAAGGCAGCTCACCACAATATTAGTCGAAACTGTCAATACAATTGAACTTTCCAGACAGAATTCAGAGCATTGCAATGGCTATAGCACACCAATAGAATCTTTCCTCCTTATTTGCGCAAGATAGCTATCTCTCCGCGATATTAGTCAAAAATGTCAATAACATTGAGTTTTCCAGCCAGTTTCCACTGCATTGTAATGGCTATAGTTTGCCAATATAATCTTTCCTCCTTGTTTATGCAAGAAAGCTAGCTCACAACGAAGTTAGTCGA
>NW_017077591.1:0-271 GCF_001483705.2 Eufriesea mexicana | reverse complement strand
GAGTTGTTTTCGTTATTTAAATATTTTTACCTAAATATACTAATGTGTTAACTGTTAAAAAACTTAGAAGATATTGGTGTCTATTTCTATCCACAAAAGGAGATTACGTATAGCCTAATTTGTAACACTGTTTCATTTCAATATTTCATATATCGTTGCATTATTATTAGGCTGCGGATTTTTATGCACATACACGTTTTTCTTATTGCATATATCTTGCATATTTCGCATAAATGGCAGATGACTAAATATGTTGCAGATTTACTATATA
>NW_017077590.1:0-271 GCF_001483705.2 Eufriesea mexicana | reverse complement strand
TCCGACTAATGTCGAGGTGAGCAGACTTTTCTGCATAAATCAGGTGGAAAGATCCTATTGGTTGGCTATAGCCATTGCATTGCAACAGAACCTGTCAGAAAAGACCTATTCTATCGACATTTTCGACTAATATCTTGTTGAGCAAGCTTTTCTTCACAAATATGAATGGAAGATTCCATTGGTTTGCTGTAGACACGGCATTGCATTTGATATTGCCCGGAAAACTCAATCTTATTGACAGTTTCGTCTCATATTGCGGTGAGCAGACCTT
>NW_017077589.1:0-271 GCF_001483705.2 Eufriesea mexicana | reverse complement strand
AAGAAGTGCTAGCGCTACTACGATGGCTGATCTTTCCACCTTTCTTTTCCTTCAAAAGACTTGACCACAAATGCTAAATACTTCAATGTAGAATCGTAATGTTTCCATCATTGGCACGACGCTTTGTCCTATGTGAGAGACTTCGCGATACCCGACGTAGCGAAAAAAATTAAAATATTAAAAAAATTTCGTAATTACAAATGATTTCTCCATTAAAAATACATATCTGTTATACGCGAAATTACATTTGAAACCATAAAAAAAGTTCTTG
>NW_017077588.1:0-271 GCF_001483705.2 Eufriesea mexicana | reverse complement strand
TTCGCCTTTTGTACTATACACTGCTATTCTGTGGATTTCTGAGTTCTAATTAGCGCTAATATGTTCTGCTTGGCTCTGGGGACGTTAGCAATTGCGATCTCGTCACGATAGGTTTAGTTATGTTACGTTTGGTTATGTCACGTTTGGAAATGTTTGGCTACGACAGCTTTCACTTTTCTGCTATACACTGCTGTTCATCGTGTTTCTGCGCTCTACTGTGATCTAATATGCTCCCACCAGCTCTGAGGAAGCCAGAAATAATTGTCGCGTA
>NW_017077587.1:0-271 GCF_001483705.2 Eufriesea mexicana | reverse complement strand
ATCAGCGTAACGTGCCACGGCCAGTATTGCTGGCCTCCTCAGGACAGATCAGAATGCAGTAGAACACAGTCGTGTGCAGACATCCAAGGATAAACAGTGTTCAGCACGAAAGCTAAAAATACCCTTACCGGAATTAACCCAAACTTAACTAACCAAACGCAACATAACTCAACCTAACTCGCTGATACCAATGTTGCTGGCATTTCCAGGGCTAAGCATAATACAGTGCAGCACAGTACAGCGCAGAAATGCTCCGAATAGCGGTGTATAG
>NW_017077586.1:0-271 GCF_001483705.2 Eufriesea mexicana | reverse complement strand
TAGGTCTGGTTGGGTACGGATATCTTTGACTTTTGTGCTAAACATTGTTATTTGGTGCCTTTTTGCCCTCTACATTACTCTACTGTACTCTGCTGCACTCTTGGGAGGTGAGTAATAGTGGTTTCGGCGCGTTAGGTGGAATTATGCTACGTTCGGTGTGGCTATGTTAGTTTGCGTGAGGTATGGATTGATATGAATTTCGTGGTATAGACTGCTCTTTGGCGGGTTTCTGCGCTCTACTGCGCTCTAGCATGCTTTGTTTGGTTCTGGG
>NW_017077585.1:0-271 GCF_001483705.2 Eufriesea mexicana | reverse complement strand
AAGCCTAGCACGAGCAAACATAGCCTAACATATTGTAGCCAAGCGACACATAACATACCGCGACCAATATTGCTGCCCCCCTCCCCCAGATTCCAGCAGATTATTATAGAGCAGAGTGGAGGGCAGGGATGCACCGAATAACAGCTTATAGCACGAAAGTCGAAGCTACCCTAACCTTTCCTAACCGAACATATCCTAACAAAGCGTAATGTCGCACACCTAACGTGCCACGGCCCATTTGTTCGCGCCCCGAGAGTGGAGCAGAGTATAG
>NW_017077584.1:0-271 GCF_001483705.2 Eufriesea mexicana | reverse complement strand
TGTCCCAAAATTCATGTAAGAAATAATTTTGATAGAAAACACAGGTTTTCAATAAAAACTTTAATATTGTTCAACAATGAAAACATGTTGTTCTTTCGCGTAGCGCTCCATTTTGAATAAGCCTGAACTGCCATCTGTCACGATGACATTTCTTTTTGTTGGCAACACTTTATCAAATAAATGGCGCAAAATTCAAATCTTGCATGAATTTTGGGACACCCTATATTATAATTATGTTATATAATTTGTATATATTATATTATATAATTAT
>NW_017077583.1:0-271 GCF_001483705.2 Eufriesea mexicana | reverse complement strand
CCAGAGTCGAGCAGCGCATAGTAGAGCAACGTATAGCGCAGAATTCCACCGAGCAGCAGTGTATGTTTCAAAGTCGAGGATACGCTAGCCCAACCTGGCACAACATAACCTAAAAGAAGGAGGCATAACTGAACATAGCGTTCCGCGGACACTGCTGCTGGCATCCCCAAAACCCAACATAGTAAAGTAGAGCACAGTAGATCACAGGAGTCCAACGGATAATAGTGTTCAGCACGAAATTCGTAACTACATTGATCAACCTTTTTCTAAC
>NW_017077582.1:0-271 GCF_001483705.2 Eufriesea mexicana | reverse complement strand
TTTTCGCAACAAAACTTTTTGGAGGTTGCAGTGTGTTGGTTTTTAATAAACTCGTATAGCAGTGGAGCGTGGTTTGTAATATAAATATGTTGGGAATTTCGTGAAGGAAGTAGCCAAATGATTAACGTGCAGGGAAGTAACTGTATTCAGGTTTAATATACGTGAAATTTATACACTGTATGCAATATACATATGAAATACTAGAGTCTTTATTTATGTCACTGTGGGTCACGATATATAAGATATCCTTACTGTTGCTAATTTGTGAGTG
>NW_017077581.1:0-271 GCF_001483705.2 Eufriesea mexicana | reverse complement strand
GGTTAGTCTGGGTTTCGGGCGATTCACTGTCGAGACGCTAGCTGGATGGCGACCAGGGTCGTGTGCGGTGACCGCGCGGTTTCCAACGAGGCATCGGTCGTCGTGGCGGGATTTCCGCCGCTCGATCTGCTACAGGGGAGAAGGGGGACAGTACATATGGACTCCTCCATCGGGGCGGCGTCGGTGCTCCTGAAGAATGGGCCGTTTCGTTGATGCGAAGTTTCCGACAGCACGTTATGACCGCCTGGCGAGCTTGGCTGGGGAAGCCGAG
>NW_017077580.1:0-271 GCF_001483705.2 Eufriesea mexicana | reverse complement strand
ATGTATGAATGTATGTAAGGATCAATGTATGAATGTATGTATGGTTGAATGTATGGGCGTATGAATGGATCTGTGTATTTAAATGTGTATGGATGCATGGAAGGATGGATGGATTTGTGGATGGATGTATGGATGGAGGAATGTATGTATCGATGGATCTATGGATGGGTGGATATTTGGATGGATGGAGGTATGGAAGTATGGACGTATGTATGGATGGATGTATGGATGGGTGGATTTATGGCGGGGGGAGGGGGGGGGGGGGGGGGGG
>NW_017077579.1:0-271 GCF_001483705.2 Eufriesea mexicana | reverse complement strand
GACTTTTGTGATAAACACAGTTATTCGGTGGGCTTCTGCGCTCGAGTGTGGTCCGATATGCCGCGCCTTGTTCTGACGAGGTCAGAAATAGTGGCCACGGCGCGTTAGGCTGTGTTACGTTGCGTTCGGTTAGTTTAGGTTTGTTTGTGTTAGGATCGGATGTCCTTGAATTCTGTGCCGTACATTGGAATGCGGTCGATTTCTGCGTGCAACTGTTCTCTAATATATTCCGCTTGGCGCTGCTTAGGCTGGCAATGTTGTTCTCGGCACG
>NW_017077578.1:0-271 GCF_001483705.2 Eufriesea mexicana | reverse complement strand
AATTATGCCAGAAAGTTAGCTAACCAGGATAGTAGTCGAAAATGTCATCAAAATTGTATTTTCCAGCCACAATCTATCTCATTGCAATGGCTATAGCACACAAACAGCACTTTTCCTCCTTACTTACGCAAGGAAGCTAGCTCACCAGGATATTAGTTGAAAATGTCAACAAAATTGTATTTTCCAACCACATTCTATTTCATTGCAATGGCTACAGCACTCAAAAAGCATCTTTCCTCCTTACTTACGAAAGGAAATTTGCTCACCACGA
>NW_017077577.1:0-271 GCF_001483705.2 Eufriesea mexicana | reverse complement strand
TTAGGTTAGTTTATGTTTGTTTATGGTAGGTAAGCTAAAGTTTGGGTAGTTTAGGTGAGCATAAGTTTTGCAATATTATGTTTGATTAGGTTACGTTATGTTAGGTGAGGTTATGGTAGGGCTGGCTAGGATGTGTTAAGTTAGGTTTTGCAAAATTAGGTTAGATCATGTCAGGTTATGTCAGGTCTGGGCAGGTCAGGTCAGGTCAGGTCATGACGGGTCAGTTCCGGTCACGTCATATCAGGTCAGGCCATTCCAGGTCGGGTCAGGT
>NW_017077576.1:0-271 GCF_001483705.2 Eufriesea mexicana | reverse complement strand
GATTCCTATGGGCTTCTGCGCTAGGGCGGCGACAGTGCTCCTGAAGAATGGGCCGCTTCGTTGTGGCGAATGGACCAATGGACCTTGATGAGCGCCTGGCGTGCTCGGATGAGATAGCAGAGCAGCTGGCGGCATCGGCCGATAGAGCCTGTGCTCTCCGTTCTGGATGCATGGGTACGTAGCGGCAGCCGGCACATCCTCCGCCTGTCACAGGTGCAAACCGGGCATGGGTGCTTCGGGGGCATCTGCGTCGTATCGTGCAAGAACGTGA
>NW_017077575.1:0-271 GCF_001483705.2 Eufriesea mexicana | reverse complement strand
TCGATATGATATTGGTCCTGAAAAATCGTTATCAAAACCAATATAAATCAGAACTGTTGTATTTGCGATAGTTATAAGTTATTGCTGTTTCAGAAACCGAAATCGGTATCATAACTATTTTCAGTTCTCGTTCATGTATATCAGGAAAGTTAATCATTGGATAATATTAATGTATTTGTGAAACATTTGGGTCACATTCGAATAGAGGCAATTAAAATTTGTCAACGTCATATTTCCCATTTTCATCCTTGACTTCCATGATGCCCAGTGT
>NW_017077574.1:0-271 GCF_001483705.2 Eufriesea mexicana | reverse complement strand
AATGATCCAGTTAAATCTTTGGATTGATATTGCTGGGTATTGCTCAATGTATAAGTTGGCATAGACAATAATTGAAATGTTCTTCTGCGCGGAGTGGTAATCATGTATTAGCATTGTGTAATTTAATATGAAGACTTGTGTCAAATACCGAGGGCATCGAGATTTCGTCATGTAAACAGAAACGTAAGGAAGTGGTTGCATCTTATGTTTCGAACAACAATATATTTTCCTGTTCCTTTCATTGCATCAAATTATTCCTGTAAAATCCAAA
>NW_017077573.1:0-271 GCF_001483705.2 Eufriesea mexicana | reverse complement strand
ATTAGTGGAAAATGTCAATAAAATTGAATTTTCCACGAAGATACAATTGCATTGCAATGCCTACAGCGCGCCAACAGGATCTATCCACCTTATATATGCGAGAAAGATTACTCACCACAATATTAGCAGAAAATCTCAATAAAACTGAATTTTCCAAACACAGTCTTCATCATTGTAATGTCTACAGCACCCTAATAGAATCTACCCCGCTCATTTAGGCAAGAAAGGTAGCTCACCACGATAATAGTCGAAACTCTCAATAATATTGAAC
>NW_017077572.1:0-271 GCF_001483705.2 Eufriesea mexicana | reverse complement strand
TGCCATTGGATTGAAGGCGTTAGGCGATCTATTCACCAAGCTATAACAGATCATAGATATTCATAAGACCAATTCTCGGGCAAGTAGATGGCTGTACTAGCCTTTGGATTGACGGCGTAGGGCGACCTATTAAGCAAGCTATAACAGATTATAGATTTTTCATAGACATATTCTCTGGCAAGAAGATGGCTGTACTTGCCATTGGATCGAGGGCGTTAGGCGACCTAATCTCCAAGCTATGACAGCTTACATATTTTGAATAGAATTATTC
>NW_017077571.1:0-271 GCF_001483705.2 Eufriesea mexicana | reverse complement strand
ATATTAGTCGAATATGTCAATAGATTTGTGTTTTCCTACCACATTCAGTATCATCGCAATGGCCATAGCACTCCAATAGAATTAATCCTCCTTATTTATGCAAGAAAGGTGGCTCACCGCGATATTAGTCCAAAATGTCAGTAAAATTGTATTCTCCTGCCAGAGTACGTAGCATTGCAAAGGTTATAGCACGCCAATTTTATCTTTTCTCCTTATTTATGCAATGAAGTTAGCTCTCCACGATATTAGTCGAAAATGTCAAAAAATTGAA
>NW_017077570.1:0-271 GCF_001483705.2 Eufriesea mexicana | reverse complement strand
AGCCAGCAGCAGTGTTCGCGGCACGTTAGTTTGGGTTAGCTTACGCTTGGAAAGGTTAGGTTATGATATGTCTGGTTAGTATAGCTTTGACTTTCGTGCTTTACACAATTGTTCGGTTGATTCCTGCAATCTACTGTGCTCTACTCTAACATGTTGCGCCCTGGGGGGCCAGCGATAGTGGTCGCGGAACGTTATGCTGATCTTCGACACGTTAGGTTTGGTTAAGTTAGTTTGGTTAGGTTTCCATGTCTTTGACACTGCTGCTGTACCC
>NW_017077569.1:0-271 GCF_001483705.2 Eufriesea mexicana | reverse complement strand
AATACTGCAGGCCTCCCCACGGCCAAGCAGAGTATACAATAGCACAGTAGAGCGCAGAAGTCCACCGCATCGAGGTGTAAAGCAAAAAGCAGAAGATATCCCAACCTAACCTGACCTAACCTAACCTAACCAAAAGTAAAATAACTAAATGTAGCGAGCCGAGACCACTATTGCTGCCTTCTCCAGAGCCAAGAAAAACATTTTGGAACAGAGTAGAGTGCAGAAATCCACCGAATAGCGGTGTGTAACACAAAGGTCAAAGCCATTGTAA
>NW_017077568.1:0-271 GCF_001483705.2 Eufriesea mexicana | reverse complement strand
CCCCCCCAGACACAAGCGGAACATATTGGAGGTGGGTAGAGCGCAGAAATCCATAGAATCGCAGTTTGTAGCACAAAAGTAAGAGCTACCTTATCCTGACATAACCAACCGTGATACAACCAAACGTAGCCTAAGTATGCCTAACGCACCGCGACCACTATTGCTGGCCCCCCAGTGTCGAGCAGAACATAATAGAGGGAAAAGCGCTCAGAAATCCATAGAATCGCATTGTACATCAGGAATATCGAAGCTATCCAAACCTAACCCAAAC
>NW_017077567.1:0-271 GCF_001483705.2 Eufriesea mexicana | reverse complement strand
GCGTCCTATAGGCGTTTCAATGCTACAAAATCTGGCTGGAAGATACAATTTTATTGACATTGTTGTCAAATATCGGGGTTAGCTAACTTTTTTTTCATAAATAAGGAGGAAAGATACTATTTGCGCGCTATGCCCGTTGCAGTGCTACAGAAACTGGCTGGAGAATTCAATTTTATTGTCATTCTCGTATAATATCGTGGTCATGTAGCTCTCATGCTTAAATAAGTAGGAAAGATTCTATTGTCGTGCTATTTCCATTGCAACGCTACAG
>NW_017077566.1:0-271 GCF_001483705.2 Eufriesea mexicana | reverse complement strand
ACAAGGACAGCATTGACTTTTGTGATAAACACTGCTGTTCGGTGAATTTCTTCGCTCCACTCTGATCTAATATGCACTGCTTTGACCTGGGGAGGCCGGTAACGGCGGCGGCGGCGCGTTAGGTAGAGTTAAGTTACGTTCACTTGGGACAGATTTGTTTGGTTAGGTTGGGTTTGTTTGGGTTAGGTTAGAATGTCATTGACTTTTGTGATGTACCCTGCAATGCGGTGGGTTTCAGCGTTCCTCTGTGCTCTACTGAACTCTGCTTGAC
>NW_017077565.1:0-271 GCF_001483705.2 Eufriesea mexicana | reverse complement strand
CCAATGGAATCTTTCCTCCTTATTTATGCAAGACAGCTAGCGCACCACGATATTAGTCGAAATCTCAATAAAATTGAATTTTCCAGGTAGATTCTAGAGCATTCCCATGGATATGGTACGCCAATAGAATCATTCCTCCTCATTTATGGAAAAAGTGTGCTCACCATTATATTAGTCGAATATGTCTATAAAATTGAATTTTCAAGCTGGATTCTATAGCCGTGCAATGGCTATAGCACGTAAATATAATCTTTCCTCCATATTTATGCAC
>NW_017077564.1:0-271 GCF_001483705.2 Eufriesea mexicana | reverse complement strand
CCTTGCGTGACGAGACCACCATTTCTGGCCACCCTGGAGTCGAGCGGATTAGGGTAGAGAAATTCAAGCGTAGAAATCCACCGAAGAGCTGTGTGTATTTCGAAAGTCATCGATATCCTGGCGAAACCTAACCTAACCTACCCAGACCAAGCGAAACATAACCCAACTTAACGTGCCGCGAACACGACTGCTTGCTTCCCCAGTGACGTGCTGAAAATGATAGAGCACAGTACAGCACACAAGTCCATAGTATATCTGTGTTGAGCACAAG
>NW_017077563.1:0-271 GCF_001483705.2 Eufriesea mexicana | reverse complement strand
GAATATTGTATAGTACAGTAGGGCAAACAGGTCCATAGAATATTAGTGTTGAACACATAAGTCGGAGCCATCCTAGCCTAACCCAACCTAACCCAGCATAAACAAATTTCATCCTAACTTAACCTTAGTGCCGAGATCACAACTTCGGGCCTATCCAGAGCCAAGCCGGATATACTAGGGCACAGTGGAGCGCAGAAACCCAACAGATAGCAGTGTATAGCAAAAAGGTCAAAGGTACCCCATCCTAACCTAACAAAGCGTAACATATTCG
>NW_017077562.1:0-271 GCF_001483705.2 Eufriesea mexicana | reverse complement strand
ATGATGCAATTGGCGTGCTATAGCCACTTTAATGCTGTAGAATCTGTCTGGAAAGTACAATTGTATTGACATTTTCCGACTGATATCGTGGTGAGCTAACTTTCTTGCATAAATAAGGCGGGTAGATCCTATTGGTGTACTGTAGCCGTCGCAATGCATTAGAATCTGGCTGGTAAGTTCAATTTTATTGTCCTTTTCCACTAATATTGTGGAGAGCTAACTTTCTTGCATAAATATGGTGGAAATATCCTTCTGGAGTGCTATAGCCATT
>NW_017077561.1:0-271 GCF_001483705.2 Eufriesea mexicana | reverse complement strand
GCGAATTTCACGATTTTGTATCCGGAGAACATAACACGAAAGTAGGTCTATCATCAAGCCAATACCAAGAATATTTTGGACAAACTTTTGCCACCACTGCGAAAATTCTTTGACGAATTTCACGATTTTGTATCAGGAGATCATAACATGAAAGATGGTCTATCGCCGAGGCAATTCCTAGAATATTTTGGACAATACTTTTGCTACCTCTAAAATAAATCCCAGGCGAATTTTCACGATTTTGTACCAGGAGAACATAATATGAAAGGAG
>NW_017077560.1:0-271 GCF_001483705.2 Eufriesea mexicana | reverse complement strand
TTAGATTCTGACTGGACTCATTCTCTGGCAAGTAGATGGCTGTACTTGCCATTAGATTGAAGGAGTTAGGCGACCTTTTCGCTAAGCTGTGACGTCTTATAGATTTTGAATAGACTTATTCTGTGGCATGTAGATGGCTGTATTTGTCATCGGATTGAAGGCGTTAGGCTATCTATTCACCAAGCTGTAGGAGGTTATAGATTCTGAATAGACCTAATCTCTGGCAAGTAGATGGCTGTACTTGCCATTAGTTGAAGGCGTTAGGCGACCT
>NW_017077559.1:0-271 GCF_001483705.2 Eufriesea mexicana | reverse complement strand
CTAACCAAACCGAATGTAACCTTGCTCAGCCTAACGTGCGGAGACCACTATTGCTGACCTCCCAAGTGCTAAGCAGAAGAAATTAGAGGATTTAAGAGCGCAGAAATCCGTGGATTTGCAGTGTATGCACAAGAGTCATAGCCATCCTACCATAACCTAACCAAACGTAACACATCCAAGAGCAACCTGACAAAACCTGACGTGCCAGGACCACTATTGATGGCCTCCCCAGTGCCAGGCAGGACACATTAGAGGAGAGCACAGCGTAGAA
>NW_017077558.1:0-271 GCF_001483705.2 Eufriesea mexicana | reverse complement strand
ATGGATGGATGTATGTAAAGACGGATGTATGGATGGATGTATGTATGGATGAATGGTTGGATGAATGGATGGATGTATGGATGTATGGATGGATGTATGTATGCATGAATGGTTGGTTGGACGGATGGATGTATGGATGGATTGAGGTATGGATGAAAGGATGTACGGATGTATGGATGTATGTACGAATGGATGTACGGATGGATGTATGCATCGACTGACGGACGAACGGATGGATGCATTTATGGAGGTATGGGTGTGGGGATGTATG
>NW_017077557.1:0-270 GCF_001483705.2 Eufriesea mexicana | reverse complement strand
AGATTCTATAGCATCGCAATGGCTATAGCACGCCAATAGAATCTTTTCTCCTTATTTATCGAAGAAAGTTAGTTAACCACGATATTAGTCGAAAATGTGAATAAAATTATACATTCCAGCCGGATTCTGTAGCATTGCAGTGGCTATAGCACGCCAATAGATTCTTTCCTCCTTATTTATGCAAGAAACTCAGCTCGCCACGATATTAGACGAAAATAACTATAAAATTGGATTTTCCAGACAGATTCTATAGCATTGCAATGGCTATAG
>NW_017077556.1:0-271 GCF_001483705.2 Eufriesea mexicana | reverse complement strand
CCACGTCATATTGCGATAAAAAGGAAAATAATTTCTCAATCTTTCAGAAAAATCTCTCAAATTTTAGAATTATTTCTACATAGCTAGATTCCTCGCGTAAACAGCTACATTTTTCAAAGAAGAAAAAATTTTCTCTCTAACTCTTTCGATTCCTAAGATATTTCAAAGAATGTGCATTCAACCCCCATCTTCGAGGGCTGATTTCGCCCCTTTGATGCGAAAGGTGGTCGATAAAAAGAAAACAGGCGTAAAATATTTTTCTGAGGACTGT
>NW_017077555.1:0-271 GCF_001483705.2 Eufriesea mexicana | reverse complement strand
CTTCGACTTTTGAACTATTAACTGCAATGTGGCGATTTTCTGCGAACTACTGTTCTCTAGTACTCTCTGCTTGTCTTTGTGGATGCCAGCAGTAGTGGTCTGGTCACGCTAGATTGAGTTAGTCCTCGTTTGGATGTCTTACGTTTAGCTGGGCTAGGGTAGGCTACTTTGGCCTCTGTGACATTCACTGCTTTTCGGTAGATTTCTACGCCGTAATGTGCTCTGCCTGGCTCTGCGTACGCCAGGAATGTTAGCCTCGTCACGTTATGTT
>NW_017077554.1:0-271 GCF_001483705.2 Eufriesea mexicana | reverse complement strand
GCGATAATGTGCCAATCCTATGGCATTCTGGAATTGCTGTAGAATCGAACATCCTCAATGAAGTGTTTAATTCAACGGCTACAGTGCCCCGTTGATGGATGTGCTACGTACCGTGCTCTCAACTGTAAATATCTGTATCCATAAACGTACTATGCAGTTATTATTCCATAATTGCTGTTACGCTTAAACTATTAGTGGCCAAATTTGGCAAACAGCTAAGGAATTGTGATGTTGGCTGTACTAGGTAGGGTCTCGTCATTTGTTTACATCT
>NW_017077553.1:0-271 GCF_001483705.2 Eufriesea mexicana | reverse complement strand
AGACCTATTCTCTGGCAAGTAGATGGCTGTACTTGCCTATGGATTGAAGGCGTCAGGCGATATGTTCGCCAAGCTACAACAGGATAAAAATTTTGTATAGACCTATCCTCTGGCAAGCAGTTGGCTGTACATGCCATTGTATTGAAGGCGTCAGGCGATCTAATCCGAAGCTATGACAGCTTGAAGACTTTGAATATACTTATTCTCCGGCAAGTAGATGGCTGTACTTGCCATTTGTTTGAAGGCGTTGGGCGATCTATTCCCCATTCTA
>NW_017077552.1:0-271 GCF_001483705.2 Eufriesea mexicana | reverse complement strand
TCTACTGTGCTCTAGTATGCTCTGTATGGCTCTGGGGATGCCAGCAATTGTGGCGTCGGCACGATAGGTTCAGTTGTGTTACGCTCGGTTGGGTTATGTTTGTTTGGGATAGGTTTGTTTAACTACGACTTTCGCGGCATACGCTGTTATTCCTTGGATTTCTGCGCACTGCTGTGATCTGGTATGTGCCACTTGTCACTGGGATGGTCAGGAATAGCTTTCTCGGCACATTATGTTGAGATAGGATACGTTTGGATATGTTACGTTTGCT
>NW_017077551.1:0-271 GCF_001483705.2 Eufriesea mexicana | reverse complement strand
GGACCACTATTGCTGGCCTGCACAGAGACAAGCAGAATATATTACAGGTGTGTAGGGCGCAGATATCCATAGAATCACAGTTAACAGCACAAAAGTCAAAGACAATCCATACCTAACACAAACCATTACAACATAAACTAAAGTAGCCACACTCAACGTAACGTGCCACGGCTGGTTTTTCTGGACTCCCCAGACTCGAGCAGAGTATAATAGGACAATGTGCAGCGGAGGTACCCACCGAATAGCAGTGTATAGCACAAAAGACGTAGCT
>NW_017077550.1:0-271 GCF_001483705.2 Eufriesea mexicana | reverse complement strand
GGTCATGTCAGGTCACGTCAGATCAGATGATGTCAGTTCAGGCCAGTTCAGGTCAGGCCAGGTGATGCAAGGTCAGGTCAAGTTAGATCAGGTCATGTCAGTTCAGGTCTGGTCAGGTCAGGTCGGGTCAGGTCACGTCAGGCCTGATCAGGTCATGTCAGTCAGGTCATTTCACGTCTGTCAGGACAGGTCAGCTCAGGTCAGATCGGTCAGGTCAGGTCACGTCAGGACAGGTCAGGACAGATCAGGTCAGGTCAGGTCAGGTCATGTC
>NW_017077549.1:0-271 GCF_001483705.2 Eufriesea mexicana | reverse complement strand
GGGCGACGAACGTGTTAAGTGTTTCGTTTCATATTAACTTCACGAGACAATTCCTCGACTAGTACTCATTTTACAGAATTTTATTTATTGGTTATATTAAATATAGCTCTCAAACATTGTTGCAATTTATATTTTGAATTTAAGTTATCAAGTAGTTACTTATTTTGTGTTTTCTTGCTCAGTAAATTAAGATTCAAAGAATATCGAATGTAACTCGACATAGTTATTCCTGTGATAAAAACTGATGTAGAGTCATACTCGATAAAGGAGT
>NW_017077548.1:0-271 GCF_001483705.2 Eufriesea mexicana | reverse complement strand
ATTGAGTTTTCCAGCCAGATTCTACTGCATTGCAAAGGCCATAGCACTCCGAACGGGTCTTTCCTTCCTTCTAATGCAAGGAAGCTATCCTACCACGATGTTAGTCGAATATGACAATAAAATTGTATTTTCCAGTTCGAATCTATAGCATTGCAATGTCTATAGCACGCCAGTAGATTCTCACCTGCTTATTTATGAAAGAAAGTCCGCTCACCACGATATCAGTAGAAACTGTCAATGGAATTGAATCTGCCAGGCACATTCTATATCA
>NW_017077547.1:0-271 GCF_001483705.2 Eufriesea mexicana | reverse complement strand
TACGACTTGTTATTCACTGCTCAGAAAAATATCGTCAGCTTTGTAACAGAAAATCTTTCAACTTCTATTCTTCTTTGGCCAAAAAATCTTCGAGTCCAAAGGGTTAATAATAAACTGCACGATATACTATCTGCCAGAGATAGTTTTCGACGTCTCGGAGACGTCAAAGTCTACAATGACACGTGAAATAAATGACGTCTTCCAGATATCATTGTATGTCATTAGGTTAATAAATGTTGTAATAAACACACGTATTATTCGCATGAGAGCT
>NW_017077546.1:0-271 GCF_001483705.2 Eufriesea mexicana | reverse complement strand
GCGTCAATCGTCGAAATTTTTTCCGGCCATCAATGGTATATTCCGACCGAAAGAGGCAAGCACCATAGAAACCTTAAAAATTACGATAGCGAACGCACACCTCCTTCGGCATACAAACGTACGATTCGACACTCGTCAGACAGTCGCCCGACAAGACATCTTTGTTATAGGGACGGAAGACAAACTAAACGTTCTAAGTACTCACTTCGAGACAGTTCACACGAAAAACTTACACATGGATAAAGAACAGCTTTCCCATATCATTGGACAG
>NW_017077545.1:0-270 GCF_001483705.2 Eufriesea mexicana | reverse complement strand
AGCCCGTTTCTGCAGCAATGCAATGACTATAGCACGCCAAAAGGATCTTCCTTCCTTACTTATACAAGGAAGTTGGCTCACCAAGATATTAGTCGTAGAAGTCAATAAAACCGAATTTTCCAGCCAGATTCTATAGCATTGCAAAGCATATAGCACGGCAATAGAATCTTTCCTCCTTATTTATGCAAGAAAGTTAGCACACCGCGGAATTAGTCGAAAACGTCAATAAAATTGAATTTTCCAGGAAGATTCTATTGCATTGCAATGTCT
>NW_017077544.1:0-271 GCF_001483705.2 Eufriesea mexicana | reverse complement strand
TAGGTTAGGCTAGGAAAACTTTGATTTTTGCGCTGTATGCTGCTACTCGGTGGATTTCTGACCGCCACTTTAACGTAATATGCTCTGCTTTGCTCTGGCGAGGCTAGAAGCGGTGGCAGCGGCGCGTTAGGAATGGTTAGGTTTGCTTGGGTTAGGATAAGATATCTTAGACTTTCGTGCTGCACACTGAATTTCGGGCCATTTATGCGTTCTGCATTGCTCCACCATACTCTGCTCAAATTTGAGGTGGACAGTTGTAGTTGTCTCGGCA
>NW_017077543.1:0-271 GCF_001483705.2 Eufriesea mexicana | reverse complement strand
AACCTAGCCTATCGTAAGCTAGCCGAACGTAACGGAAATAATGCTAGCGTGTCGAGGGCAATAATGCTGGCCTCCCCAGTGCCAAGCGAAACATGCTAGAGCGCAGTACAGCGTAGAGACGCACCGAATTTCAGTCTATAGCACAAAAGACAGAGCTATACTATCTTACCGTAACCAAACGTAACGTAATTCAACTAATGCGTCGAGGCCACAACTGCCGGACTCCAGAGAGCCGCGTAGAACATATTGGAGGATAGTAGAGCGCAGAAAT
>NW_017077542.1:0-271 GCF_001483705.2 Eufriesea mexicana | reverse complement strand
AGCTATTCCTTGGATTTCTGCGATGTACAATGCGCTACTACACTCTGCCCGTCTCTGGAGAGGCGAAAAATAGTGGTCGTGGCGCATGTGGTTGAGTTACATTACATTTGGTTAGGTAAGGTTTGCCTGAGTTTGGTTACTGTGGCTCTGACTTTCATGCTATACTCTGTGAATCGGTGTATTACTGTGTTTTACTGTGCTCTGCTATACTCTGCTGGAATCTGGGGAAGCGAGCAATAGTGGCCGTGGCCCCGTTAGGTTGAATTGCATT
>NW_017077541.1:0-271 GCF_001483705.2 Eufriesea mexicana | reverse complement strand
GATTGGTGGGTTGATGTGTGGATGGACGTATGTATGGATGTATGGATCGACGTATGTATGGATATGTGTATGGGTGTATGTATGGATGTGTGGGTGTTCGTATGGTTGTATGTATGGATGGGTGGTTGTATATTTGGACAGATTTATGGATGTATGGATGTGTGGGTGTATGGTTGTACGAATGTATGGATGTACGGATGTATGGATATATGGACGTATATATGTATGGATGTATGGACGGATAGATGTATGGATCGATGGATGTATGGAT
>NW_017077540.1:0-271 GCF_001483705.2 Eufriesea mexicana | reverse complement strand
GGATGAGTTGAGTCACGTCTGGTTATGTTACGGTTGGTTATGTTAAGAGGGGATGTCTTTGACATTAGTGCTACATCCTGCTATTGGGTGGATTCCTGCTCCCTACAGTGTTATAGTATTTTCAGCTTGGCTTTGGGAAGGCCAGCAAGTGTGTCTTCGGCACTTTACGATGATTCATGCTACGTTCGGTTAGGTTGGGTTAGGCTACGTTTGGGAAGGACAGCTTTATGTTTTGTGCTGTACACTGCTATTCGGTGGATTTTTGCGCTCT
>NW_017077539.1:0-271 GCF_001483705.2 Eufriesea mexicana | reverse complement strand
TATCGAAACGTATTGTAACTCAACCTAACCTGCCGAGACGAATATTACTTGCCACCTCGGAGCCAAGCAGAGCATATGAGAACGCACTAGTGCGCACAAATCAACCGAATAGCATTTAATGGCGCAAAAGTCTAAGATATTCTGTCCCAACATAACCAGACTTGTCATTTGCAAGCGTAGCTTAACTAATCCTAACGCGCCGATACCACAATTGCTAGCCTCCCCTGAGCCCAGCAGAGAATATTAGAGCGCAGTAGGGCGCAGGAATCGG
>NW_017077538.1:0-271 GCF_001483705.2 Eufriesea mexicana | reverse complement strand
CATTAATAATATACGATATTTCTCTTTTACAATATTATTTCATAATTTATCATTACATTATAGGAATAATGGAGATTTTATCGTGCCCCCATGAACACACCATATAATAAGTGCATTGACAGTCGAGGTGTTAGTACTGTATAATATTGTTAGAAAAATATATCGTTAGAGTGATTTTCGAGATTTAACAGGGTTAGGGTAGTTAGGGTCTTGGGAATGCTTTGGATGCTCCCTTCTGGAAGAAGAAATGATAATTTTATTTATTTTGAAT
>NW_017077537.1:0-271 GCF_001483705.2 Eufriesea mexicana | reverse complement strand
TAGTGACCGCAGCTCAATGCATTGAGTTAGGCTTCCTTTGGTTAGGTTATGTTTGCCCTGGCTAGGTTCGGATAGTACTGAGTTTTCTGCTATACACAGCGATTCTATGGGTTTATACGCTGCACACCCCCTAGTATGTACTGTTGGGCCCTGGGGAGGTCAGCAACAGTGGTCCTGGCACGTTAGGCTAAGTTAGGTTACGTTTGTATATGTTACGTTTGGATAGGTTAGCATAGGATTCCTTTGGCGTTTGTGCTATTCACTGCCATTC
>NW_017077536.1:0-271 GCF_001483705.2 Eufriesea mexicana | reverse complement strand
TAGATCCTCTATACTCTACTCGTTCACGGGAGGCCAGCAATGGCGGTCGTTGCTCCATAGGATAAATTGGATTACGCTTGGTCGTGTTGGGTTAGGTCACGACTGGCTGGGATGCCTCTTGCTTTTGTGCTATACGCTGCTGTTCGGCGGATTTCTGTCCTCTATTGTGTAGTAATATGTTCTCCTGGGCCCTGTCAATGCCAGGAGAAGAGGTCTCGGCTCGGTAGGTTTAGTTATTCTACGTTTGGTTAGGTTGGGTTAGGCACGGCTT
>NW_017077535.1:0-270 GCF_001483705.2 Eufriesea mexicana | reverse complement strand
AGTCGAAAATGTCAACAAAATTGAACTTTCCAGCCAGATTCTATAGCATTGCGACGGCTATATGACGCCAATTGAATCTTTCCTCCTTATTTAAGCGAGAAAGCTAGCTCACCAAAATATTAGCCGGAAATGTCAATAAAATTGAGTTTTTCAGCAACATTCTAATGCATTTCAATGGATATAGCACGCCAGTAGAATCTACCCTCCTGATTTATGCAATAAAGTTTGCTCACTACGATATAAGGCGAAAAGGTTAATAAAATTGAATTT
>NW_017077534.1:0-271 GCF_001483705.2 Eufriesea mexicana | reverse complement strand
ATAAATAAACAAGCAGATAAAATAAATATTTAATTTACAAATAATTGATAGAAAATTTATTTATAAATTATTAAAAAATTTATTTAAAATTCAAATTCATTCTGCATGTGTGGAAATGACAAGTAAATAACAAGTCAGTGGTTTAAGGAGATTATGAGAGAAGAATGGTTCATTTATTGGTAACGTTCTGAAGTATATGAGTCACAGGATTTATTTGGATCGAATTCGGCAATTTACAGACCCATTTAAACGAGAAGAGAGATCAGAAGTT
>NW_017077533.1:0-271 GCF_001483705.2 Eufriesea mexicana | reverse complement strand
ATGCAAGTATGCATGGATGTGTGTGTGGATGAATGGATGGGTGGATAAACGGAAGAACGGATGTTTGTAAGAATGTATGGATGTATGTATGTATGGATGAATGTATGCGTGCATGTGTAGATCCATGTATTGATGTGTGTATGGATACATGGATGGATGGATGGATTGGTGGATGGGTGTATGGATGGAAAGATGTGTGGTTCGATGTATGTACGGATGGGTGGATGTTTGGATCGATGGAAGTATGGAAGTATGGATGTATGTATGGATG
>NW_017077532.1:0-271 GCF_001483705.2 Eufriesea mexicana | reverse complement strand
ATTGAATGATGGATGGATGGATGGATGAATGGGTGGTTGTACGGATGTATGTATGTATGGATGAATGTATGGACGGATGTGTGCATGTGTGTTTGGATGTTTGTGGGGATGAACGTGTCGATGTATGTACGGTTGTGTATATGGACGTGTGGAAGAATGGATGTATGGATGTGTGGATGTATGTATGGATGGACGTATGGGTGGATGAACGGTTGGATGGCTGGAAGTATGGATGGATGGATTTATGTATGTATGTATGTATGGATCTATG
>NW_017077531.1:0-270 GCF_001483705.2 Eufriesea mexicana | reverse complement strand
TTTCTTGCATAAATAAGTAGGAAAAATTCATTTGGCGTGCTATCGCCATTGCAGTGCTATAGTGTCTGACTGGAAAATATAATTTTATTGACATTTTCGACTAATATCGGGGTGAGCCAACTTTCTTGCCTTAATAGGGAGGTAAGATTCTTTTGGCATGCTATAGCCATTGCAATGCTAAAGTATCCGGATGGAAAATCCAATTTGATTAACATTTTCTTCTAATATCGTGGTGAGATGACTTTGTTGCATAAATAAGGAGGAAACATG
>NW_017077530.1:0-271 GCF_001483705.2 Eufriesea mexicana | reverse complement strand
AATGACAAATAGCATATCCAATATCGCTCGAAATAGTAACAATTGACATAACAGTACAGTGTGAAGCCATCGTAACATTATCGCAGCCGTTGTATTAACAACTCCATCGATGTCTTAAACTCCACAGTATTTCTAGAACAATCAATGTATGCATCAGTTAGGGCTAGGAATATTCACAACTGGCAGAACGATGCTTGATACGTTCACCAATGCTGCACTGTGGCCGTTGGAGTAATCGTCTGAGTGATGAGTTACATTCTATGGCAACTCT
>NW_017077529.1:0-271 GCF_001483705.2 Eufriesea mexicana | reverse complement strand
TCCCCATTATTCATGCGGGAATGGTAGCTCACTACGATATTAGTCGAAAATGTCCATACAACCAAGGTTTCCTGCCAGATTCTAAACCTTTGCTATGGCTATAGCAAGCCAATAGAAAATTACGTTCACATTTATACAAGAAAGAGGGCTGACCACGATATTGTTCGAAAATATCAATAAAACAAAACTTTCTAGCCAGATTCTATAACATCGCAATGACTATGGCATGCCAGTAGAATCTTTCCATCTTATATATGCAAGAAAGATAGGT
>NW_017077528.1:0-271 GCF_001483705.2 Eufriesea mexicana | reverse complement strand
CTAACCAAAAGAAGAGAAGCTGATGTAACGTTGACCAAAATGACGTGCCACCACCGCTACTGCGCTACTCACGAGAGCTAAGCAGAGTACAGCATAGCAACGTACAACGCTGAAATCGCCGGAATAGCAGTGCATAGCGAAAGAGTAAGAAGCATCCTAACCTAATCTGGCGTAATCTAGCATAATGAAGCGTAACCAATTCCAGCCAAACGTGCCTAGCTCACAATATCTGTCCTCCCAGGCACCAAGCTGGGCATATTGCAGGGGTGTA
>NW_017077527.1:0-271 GCF_001483705.2 Eufriesea mexicana | reverse complement strand
GCAATCCACTGACTCATTGTTTATGCCACGAAAGTCGAAGCTATCCTGGCCAGACCTAACATATCCTAACCTAACCGTGAGTAATCCATCGCAACCAAACGTGCCGACGCCACTATTGCTGGCCACAACAGTGCCAATCAGCAAATATTAGTGGACGGTAGGTCGCAGATGTCCATCGTACAGCAGTGAATAGCGCAGAACTCAATGATATCATATCGTAACGCATCAAAGCGTAACGAAACCGAACGTAATATAACTAAGACTAACGTGC
>NW_017077526.1:0-271 GCF_001483705.2 Eufriesea mexicana | reverse complement strand
ACATACTATCGTGCCGAGACCGCTATTGATGCCATCCCCAGAGGCAAGCAGGACGTACTAGTATACAGTAGAGCGCAGAAATCCACCGAATAGCCATGTACAGAAAAATGGTTAAAGCTAACCTTACCAAACTTAGCATAACCCGATCTATCCGAGCGTAACGTGGCTTAACCTAACGTGCCGAGACCACTGTTGCTGTCCTTCCCATGGTCAAGATGAGAATATTTGAGCATTGTAGCTAACAGGAATCTGCCTAATAGCAGACTGTAGC
>NW_017077525.1:0-271 GCF_001483705.2 Eufriesea mexicana | reverse complement strand
TTGGCTAGAACTATCTTATATTAGCATGCAGGTTTGCCTATCTATAGAAAAGGCACGAAAACTGTACAGCTTTTGATTTGAAGCGGGTAAGAGGGTGGATAAATAAATATCGATAAATAAATAAATAAACAAGCACCACTGGGCCTGTGGTGCTAGTGGACTCATCAGTAACACTACCCTAGCAGGCCCTGCCTTAAACACTGGGATGCTATTGGAAGGTCAGGAAGTTATATATATATACATATAGGAATTAGAAGTTTTCCGAGGATTT
>NW_017077524.1:0-271 GCF_001483705.2 Eufriesea mexicana | reverse complement strand
CATTGCTCTTCTACACTCTGCTTGTCTGGAGCCAGAAATAGAGGCTGCTGCATGTTAGGTTAGGTTATGATAAGTTTGGGCAGGATAGCTTTTCCTTTCATGCTACACACTGCAATGCTATGGGGCGGCCAGCAGTAGTGCTTCCGGCACGTGAGGCTGAGTTATGTTGCGATCGGTTATATCACGTTTGGTTAGGTTAGGAGAGGGTAGCTCTGACCTTCTTGCTATAAACAGCTATTCAGTCGATACCTACGCCCTACATTGCTCTACT
>NW_017077523.1:0-271 GCF_001483705.2 Eufriesea mexicana | reverse complement strand
CAGTAGAGTGCAGAAGTCCACCGAACAAGAGTTTATACCACGAAAGTCAAAGAAATCCGAACCTGGCCCAAGGTAATATAACATAACCGAACATAGCCTAAATCAACCTAACGCGCCGAGACCACTATTACAGGCATCCTCAGAGTCGGGGAGAGAATAGCAAAGCAATGTAGTGCTTAGAAATCCACCGAATAGCAGTCTATATCACAAAAGTAAATTCTACCCTATAATAACTCATCCGAACGTAATATAAACAAACATAGCCTAACTT
>NW_017077522.1:0-270 GCF_001483705.2 Eufriesea mexicana | reverse complement strand
TTGCAATGGCTATAGTGCTCAAAAAGCATCTTTCCTTCTTACTTACGCAAGGAAGCTTGCTCAGCACGATATTAGTCGAAAATGTCAATAAAATTGTATTTTCCAGGAAGATTCTACAGCTTCGCAATGCCTATACCACGCCAATAGAACCTGTCCTCCTTATTTATGCAAGAAAGATAATTCACAACCATATTAGCCGAAAATGTCTATAAAATTGTATTTTCCAGCCAGATTCTACAGCATTGCAGTGGATATAGCACGCCAAAAGTA
>NW_017077521.1:0-271 GCF_001483705.2 Eufriesea mexicana | reverse complement strand
CAAAACGTAACATAACATAACAAACGTGAGACGACCATTCTTCATGGCCTCCGCAGAGACATGTACAACATAATAGATGAGATCAGAGCGTATAAATCCATGTCGCTGCAGCGTATAGCAGAAGTGTCGGAGCAACCCTAGCCAAACCCAAACGAACCTTACCCTCTTGAACGTAACGTAACCCAACATAACGTGCCGCGACCGCCATTTCTGGCGTCCGCAGAGCCGAACAGGATATACTAGAGTCATGTGGATCGCAGAAATGGGCCGA
>NW_017077520.1:0-271 GCF_001483705.2 Eufriesea mexicana | reverse complement strand
TGCTGCCATGACAGACATTTGAAATTGACAGTGCATACTTTTGCTTAGTCGCTATTTTCGTTGCAGCATTCCAGCAAGTCAAATTTTACACGTATATGGCCATAGCGATGCGTTTATGTGAGACACGTATGTAGGTCTGTCGGATCTATCAGTTATTTTCCCCAAATGCATATACGAGTTCTGTGTGTCGTCAGTAGGTCAATCTTAATTGACAACGATTAGTGACGGATGGTTCTTTGAGGAGCTTGTGTTTGGCTTCGAATAGTAAGTG
>NW_017077519.1:0-271 GCF_001483705.2 Eufriesea mexicana | reverse complement strand
CTCCGGAGGCCAGCAGTAGCTCTCGCCGCATGTTAGGTTATGTTAGATTATGGTTGGCCAGGTTGTGTTCGGTCACGATAGTTCCGACTTTTGTGTCACACACTGCTATTCTATGGTCTTCGGCGCTCCTCTGTGCGCCAACACACTCTGCTTGTCTATGCGGACGCCAAGAATAGTGCTCGCTGCACGTTAGGTTGAGTTTCGTTAAGTTCCGTTAGGTGAGGTTTGGTTAAGTTTGGTGAGGATTTCTTTGACTTTTGTGCTATACGCT
>NW_017077518.1:0-270 GCF_001483705.2 Eufriesea mexicana | reverse complement strand
CTGCCAAGTAGACGGCAGTACTTGCAATTGGATTGAAGGCGTTTGGCGATATATTGACCATGCGATAACGGGTTGTAGATTTTGTATAGACCTATTCTCTGGCAAGTAGATGGCCGTACTTGCCATTGGATTGAATGCGTTAGGCTATCTATTCACCAATCTATAGCAGGTAATAGATTTTGATTAGACCAATTCTCTGGCAAGTATGTGGCTGTACTTGCCATTGGATTGAAGGCGATATTCGTTCTATTCACCAAGCTATTGCAGGCT
>NW_017077517.1:0-271 GCF_001483705.2 Eufriesea mexicana | reverse complement strand
GCAAAAGTTGAAGATATCCTAACCAAACTTTGCCCAACCCTACTTAGCGGAGCAACACTGACAAAACATAGCGTGCCGAGGCCACCATTGGCAGTCTTCCAAGTGCCAAGCTGAAAACGTTAGAGCAGTGCAAGGCGCAGAAGTCCACCTAATAGCATACTATAACATAGAAGTCAAAGCTACCCTCTCCTATCGCATCCAATCGTATTATTACAAAACGTGATCTAACTCAACATAACGTGTCGCAAGCACTACTGCTGGCCACCCCAGA
>NW_017077516.1:0-270 GCF_001483705.2 Eufriesea mexicana | reverse complement strand
AAGCCAATATAATGGCAGTGCAAAACAGAAAGGACGAAGCTATCCTAGCTTGACCGAAACTAGTCTAACATATTCAAAAGTAACATATCTCTACATACCGCGACGTGGCCACAGTTGCTGTCACCCCAGAGCAAAGCTGAAAATATTAGGGGACAGTAGAGTGCATGAATCCACCGAATGACACTGTATAGCACAAAACTCAAAGCCATCCTCTCCTAATCTAACCAACCGTATTATACCCAAACGCAAACTAGTTCAACCTAACGTGGC
>NW_017077515.1:0-270 GCF_001483705.2 Eufriesea mexicana | reverse complement strand
CTCGAATCTGGGTAGGCCAGCAATATCTGTCGTGGCACGTAGGCATGAGTAAGGTCACCTTTGGTTACGTTATGCTTGGTCAGGTTAGGAAGGATAGTTTTGGTCTTTGTGCTATACACCAATACTCGGTGGGATTCTTCGCCCTACATTGCCCTGCAATGTTCGACTCTGGGGATGCCAGTAATAACGCCTCGGCGCGTTAGGCTTGGTTATGCTACGTTTGGTTATGTTACGTTGGTCTCGGTTAGGCATGGATAGCTTCACCTTTCG
>NW_017077514.1:0-270 GCF_001483705.2 Eufriesea mexicana | reverse complement strand
GTTGATGGCAGTACTTGCCCTTGGATTGAAGGCGTTAAGCGATCTATTCACCATGCCATAACAGGTTATAGAATTCGAACAGATCTATTCTCCGGCAACTAGATGGCTGTACTTGCCATGAGATTGAAGGCGATAGGCGACCTAATCGTCAAGCTATAACAGGTTAAAGATTTTGAATAGACCTATTCTCTGGCAATTAGATGACTGTACTAGCCATTGGATTGATGGCGTTAGGAGACCTGTTCACCAAGCTATAACAGATTATAGATT
>NW_017077513.1:0-270 GCF_001483705.2 Eufriesea mexicana | reverse complement strand
GAGGGATGATTATAATAATTTAATATCGAAGATCTAATTACAACGATCCAATAATTTATTCCTGAGAAATATTTTTAGTTTTAGTTTTACAGTATAAAGAATTTTGAAATAAATAGAGTAATTTGGAAAATTATTATTGATATGAAATAGTAATCATTTTCTCTAATTAAAAAAATGATCTGGTTGAATGATTGTTTTATTTATAACTTATATTAATATTAATATTTTGGTATCTTGTGGATTGAGGGATGATTTTAATAATTTAATATC
>NW_017077512.1:0-270 GCF_001483705.2 Eufriesea mexicana | reverse complement strand
AAAATACAGTTTTGTTGACATTTTCGACTAGTATCGTGGTGAGCTAACTTCCTTGCGTGAGTATGGAGGAAACATTCTGTTGTCGCGCTCTAATCATTGCAAAGGTAAAGAATCTGAATGGGAAATTCAATTTCATTGACAATATTCACTAATATCGTGTCGAGTTATCTTCCTTGCATAAATAAGGAGGAATGATTCTATTGGCGCGCTATAGCCATTGGACTACTATAGAATCTTGCTGGAGAATTCAATTTTATTGACATTTCCGAC
>NW_017077511.1:0-270 GCF_001483705.2 Eufriesea mexicana | reverse complement strand
AGAATCTTTCCTCCTTATTTATGCAAGGATGTCAGCTCACTACGATATTAGTCGAAAATTTCAATAAAAGTGAATTTTCAAACCAGATGCTGTAGAATTGCAATGGCTACAGATGGCCAATGGAGTCTTTCCTCCTTATTTATGCAAGAAATATAGCTCACCATGATATTAGTCCAAATTGTCAATAAACATGAATTTTCGAGGCAGATTCTATGCCATTGCAAAGGCCATAGCACGCCAATAGAATCTTTCCTCCTTGCTTATGCAAGA
>NW_017077510.1:0-270 GCF_001483705.2 Eufriesea mexicana | reverse complement strand
ACAGTTTCGAAAACTTTGCTAATATTCGCTAGGAGGCTAATAGGTCGGTAATCCGTTGGATTATTTCCCTCTTTGCCTTTTTTCTTTATTGTAATCAATTTTGCTGTTTTCCAAGCGGTAGGAAAGTACATTCTATTAAAGCAAATATTGAATAGGATCGCGTAATTATGTACATACTGCAGTGGCACGTTTTTGAGCGCAATATTAGGAATGTTGTCGAACCTGGAGGATTTTTTGTTATTTAGTTTTTTGAACGTTAGTTTCAGTTCT
>NW_017077509.1:0-270 GCF_001483705.2 Eufriesea mexicana | reverse complement strand
ACATACGTCCGTACATACATCCATACATACATCCATACATCCATCTATCCATACATACATGCACTCATACATCCATCTATGCATGCATCCATTCATATATACATCCATAAATCCATACATCCGTACATCCATACACCCATACGTTCAGACATACGTACATCCATACATCCATCCATACGCACATCCGTCCATTCACACATCTATACGTCCTCACATCCATACATCCATACATATTGCCACACTTACTGCCATCCATCGATACTTCCATTC
>NW_017077508.1:0-270 GCF_001483705.2 Eufriesea mexicana | reverse complement strand
TCTACAGAGTTTACTTTTCTCGCCTATATTTCACAAGTTAGGCTTTTCGGTTAGGTTTTTTCGGAATAACAGCATAGAGGGAATTCTTCTTCAAAGGGATTGATGATTTTTTTGCGGTTTCGAGCATGCTTTTTCTAAAAATAGTGCCGAATGTGTCAGTGAGTGTGAAATCGTGCTGCGCAATTGTCTTCTTTGGATTCGATCTTTGAAATTAGGCCTTTGGATTCGGATTTTTTCGTCTAACAGTGTAGTGTAGAATTTTCTCTAATG
>NW_017077507.1:0-270 GCF_001483705.2 Eufriesea mexicana | reverse complement strand
TCTCAGGTATCGGCCGAATAGCAGTGTATATCGCAAAATACAAAGCCATCATAACAAAACGTAGTCTAACCTGACCTAACCTGACGTGACCTAACTCAGCCTATCTGGTTGTGTTATGTTACGTTCTGTTGTGTTACGCTTGGTTATGTGAGGCCATGGTAGCTTTCACCTTTCTGTTGTGCACTTCTGTTCGGTGGAATTCAGCGCCATACTGTGACCTAGTTTTCCCCCTTTGCTCTGGGAATTCCTGAAATAGCGGCCGCGGTGCGG
>NW_017077506.1:0-270 GCF_001483705.2 Eufriesea mexicana | reverse complement strand
GCGGAAGCCCATAGATTAGCAGTGTGTGACAGAAAAGTCAGCGCTATCCCAGCAGAACCATGTATAACACAACCTATCCAAACGCAATCGAACCCTACCTAAGGTGCCGAGAGCACTACTGCTGGCCTCCCCATAGCCAAACAGAATATACTGGTGTGCAGTAGAGCGCAGAAGTCCACCGAATAGCAGTGTATAGCTCAAACGTCAAAGCATACCTAACCAAACGTAATATACCCTAATCAAACCAAACGTAACCTAACTCTACCAAAC
>NW_017077505.1:0-270 GCF_001483705.2 Eufriesea mexicana | reverse complement strand
ATTCTATTGTCGAGCTATAGCCATTGCAGTCCTGTAGAATCTGGCTGCAAAATTCAATTTTATCGACTTTTTTTACTAATATCGTTGTGAGCTAACTTTATTGCGTAAATAAGGAGGAAAGATGCAATCGGCGTGATATAGCCGTCGCAATGCTACAGAATCTGGCTGGAAAGTCCAATTTTGTTGACATTTTCGAGTAATATCGTGGTGACCTATCTTCCTAGCATTGGTAAGGAGGAAAGATACTTTTGGCGTGCTATAGCCATTGCA
>NW_017077504.1:0-270 GCF_001483705.2 Eufriesea mexicana | reverse complement strand
ACTGTTGTTTATGTTAGAATTGGTTAGGTTAGGACAGTTAGCTTTGAATTTTGTGCGGTACACTGCGCTTTGGTGGATTTTTGCAATCTACTGCACTCTAGCATGTTCCGCCTGTCTCCGCGGTGGCCAGCATTATTGTCCTCGGCATGTGAGAATGATATCTGTAACGTTTGTCTATGGCACGGTTGGTCAGGTTAGGATAGGGTGGCATTGACTTTTGTGCTATACACGGTCATTCGGAGAATTTCTGCGCTCCGCATTTCTCTAATA
>NW_017077503.1:0-270 GCF_001483705.2 Eufriesea mexicana | reverse complement strand
GACAGCAGTTTATACCACAAAAGCCTACACAATGCAATCATAACCTGACCAAACGTAACATGAAAGTACGTAGCATAGGTCAACCCAACGTGCCGAGATCACAACTGGTGGCATTCCCACTGCTAAGCGTAATATACTAGAGCACAGTATAGCGCAGAAATAGTCCAAATATCAGTATATAGCACGAAAGTCTAAGTGAACCTGACAGAGCTTAAACTAACGTGATACAACGAACAGTAACCCAACCCTACCTAACGTGACGAGACCACC
>NW_017077502.1:0-270 GCF_001483705.2 Eufriesea mexicana | reverse complement strand
AATACAACCATCCTTCCATACATACACCCACACGAACATCCATACATCCATACATACACCCATACCCACATCCATACATACATCCATCCATACTTCCATACATACGTCCATAGACATATCCATACGTACATCCGTACATACATCCATACATACACCGTTAACTACATACATACATACATTCATACATACATCCATACATTCATCCAAACATCCATCCACCCATCCATCCATACAACCATCCATCCATCCCTGCATCCGTTCACACAACAA
>NW_017077501.1:0-270 GCF_001483705.2 Eufriesea mexicana | reverse complement strand
GCGTATAGATCGCCTAACGCCTTCAATCCAATGGCAAGTACAGTCATCTACTTGCCAGAGAACTGGTCTATTCAAAAAGTATAATCCGTTATAGCTTGGTGAATAGATCGCCTAACGCCGTCAATTCAATGGCATGTACAGACATCTACTTGCCAGAAAATAGGTTTATTCAAAATCTATAACATGTAATAGCTTGGTGAATGGATTGCCTAACGCCTTCAATCCAATGGCCAGTACAGTCATCTACTTGCCAGAGAATAGGTCTATTCA
>NW_017077500.1:0-270 GCF_001483705.2 Eufriesea mexicana | reverse complement strand
AATGCAGAAGTATCTTCCGGAAAATTCAATTTTATTGACATTTTCGTCTGATATCGTGGTGAGCTATCTTCCTGGCATAAGAATGGATTGAAAGATCCTTTTCGCGTGCTATTGCCGTTGCAATGCTACAGAATCGGGCTGGAATGTTCAATTTTATTCACATTTTCGACTAATATTGTGCCGAGCTAGCTTCCTTGCATAAGTATAGAGGAAGGATCCTTTTGCTGCACTATAGCCACTGCAATGCTATAGAGTGAGGCCGGAAAATTC
>NW_017077499.1:0-270 GCF_001483705.2 Eufriesea mexicana | reverse complement strand
TACTGCCATGTCAATTGATAATATACCGAGGGATAATTGATCTGTGTTATGACGTTCTGGAATTGCTATTGGTTTTAAACCGTGTGTGAACATAGTCATGCAGCAGCTGAAGTATATTGATGGTGGCAGCACTCAATACTATTATGTCAATTTAAGTGTCATCAGCCATACCTGCACTATACGTTGTTTGTTCTAGAATTACTGTACAATTTAATTCATCAGTGAAGAGGTTAAACCAACGGCTGCGGTAATGTGACGATGACTGTACTC
>NW_017077498.1:0-270 GCF_001483705.2 Eufriesea mexicana | reverse complement strand
GTTACGGTTGGAATGGTTAGGATGGGATAGCATTAAATTTTGTGTTATACACTGCTATTCTGTGGATTTCTGCGCCCTACGTTGCACAAATATGCTCTGTTCGTCAGCTGCGGGCAGCGATAGAGGACTCGTCTCCTTAGTTTGGTTTAGGTTATGTTATGTTATGCTCGCTTACGTTAACTTTGGATATATTAGGATAGGATAGCATGGACTTTTGTGCTATACGCTGCCATTGGGTGTATTTCTGCGATCTACGATTCTCTAATAATT
>NW_017077497.1:0-270 GCF_001483705.2 Eufriesea mexicana | reverse complement strand
AAGGAGGAAAGATCGTTTTGGAGAGCTATAGCCATTGCAATGCTCTGGAATCTGTTTGGAGAATTCAATTTTATTGACATTTTAGACTAATATCGTGGCTAGCTAACTTTCTTGCATAAATAAGGAGAAAAGATACCATTGGCGTGCTTTAGACGTTGCAATGATATAGAATCTGGAAGGAAAATTCGATTTTATTGACTTTTTTGACTAACATCGTGATGAGCTTGCATTCTTGCATAAATAAGGAGGAAAGTTTCTATTGGCGTGCAA
>NW_017077496.1:0-270 GCF_001483705.2 Eufriesea mexicana | reverse complement strand
GTCCTTCCTTTAAATTCGAATCCAAAACGTCGTTGAAATCTCGCAAATTCGAATATGCTATAAACCCGACGCAGACATCGCGGAGAGTTTTGCAAATTCCATTCTTCGCCATTTCTTTCCACGCACTTTCTCTGTCTTTGAGTCCCATTATTAGAGTCCAAGCCGTTCCGTGGGTCAGTTGTTGATAGTTCTTTCTTCGAATTCGAATCCAAAACGTCGTTGAAGTCTCGCGAATTCGAATATCCCATCAACTTGACGCAGATATTGTAG
>NW_017077495.1:0-270 GCF_001483705.2 Eufriesea mexicana | reverse complement strand
TGCGGAGATCCACCGAATAGCAGTGTACAGCACAAAAGTTAAAGCTATCCTAGCCAAACATGGAAAAACCCAGAAGGGCCGAACGTAACGTGGCTAAATATAACGTGCCGAGACTACTATTTCTGGCCTTCTGAGAGCCAGGCTGAAAATATTAAGGCACTGCAAGGTGCAGAAATCCGCCTAATAGCAGACCTTAGAACTAAAGTCAAAGCCATTCATTCCTAGTCTAACGAAACGTAAAATGACCAAACGTAGCCCTACTCAGCCTAA
>NW_017077494.1:0-270 GCF_001483705.2 Eufriesea mexicana | reverse complement strand
AGCATTGTTCTCGGCACGTATGTCTCTGCTAGGTTGCCTTTGGCTGTTACGTTTGGTTAAATTAGGATAGGATAGCTTTAACTTTTGAGCTATACACTGTCATTAGGTGGATTTCTGCACTCTTCCATGCTCTAGTGTATTCTTCTTGGCAACGAAGGGGCAAGCAATATTGGTCTCAGCACGTTAGGTTTGGTTACGCTACGTTTAGTTAGGATATGTTTATATGGGTTATGTTTGGATAGCTCTGTCTTTCGTGCTATACACTGCAAT
>NW_017077493.1:0-270 GCF_001483705.2 Eufriesea mexicana | reverse complement strand
AGTATTAGATCACTGTAGGGCGCAGAAGTCCACCTAATAGCAGGCAATATCACTAAAGTCAATGCTAGCCTTACCTAACATAACCAATTGCAACATAACCAAACGTGGCCTGACTCAAATAATCGCGCTATGACTATTGTTGCTGCCCTGCACAGAGCCAAGCAGGTCGTACTAGAGCAGTGCAGAGCGCGGAAATCCACCGCATAACAGTGTACAGCGAAAAAGTTAAAGCCATCCTAACAAAACTCAGTCTAACCAACCCCAACCGAT
>NW_017077492.1:0-270 GCF_001483705.2 Eufriesea mexicana | reverse complement strand
AAACGATGGCTTGATCTTTTGTGCTATACACTGATATACGGTGTACTTCTGCGCTCTACTGTGCTCTAGTATGTTCTGATTGTCTCTGGGGATGCCAGCAATGGTGGTCTCGGCACGTAGGTTCAAGTTTTCTTGGGTATGGTTATACTAAGCATGGATAGGGTAGGACAGGGTAGCTATGACTTTTGTGCTATACATTGCTATTCGGCTGATTTATACTCTGTACACTCCTCTACTACACTTTGCTCTATTTTGGGGTGGCCAGTAACA
>NW_017077491.1:0-270 GCF_001483705.2 Eufriesea mexicana | reverse complement strand
ACGATTTTAGCTGTAAGATATTTTCTACCGTATTTTATATATATGTATAACTTCATTTTTTTTTTATGTTAAGCAATGGGCATTTGTGTTGTCGCTATTATGCAATAAATATAAATATATCTGCAATATATATAGTCGTCTTACTTTTTTTTTTCGAATTATTATCAAACATCCGTTCTCAAATGAAATATATTTTCCTACAGTTAACGAAAAAAGTATTCATACACGAACTGGTGTTATACTTTGAATGCCATTAACATTTTCTACAGA
>NW_017077490.1:0-270 GCF_001483705.2 Eufriesea mexicana | reverse complement strand
CTGAATAAAAAGGAGGTTAGGTTAAAGTGCATCTTCTTGAGGGAATGGAATTATCATATGAACTTTCCCACTGTGGTTCAAATTCATTGATCTTTATTAGAAATACCAAATTTCCTTTTACTTTTGCGAATACATACCATAATCTAACAAGCAGCATTTTTATAATAACCTTATATACCATATACAACAATACAGTGCACACTATGATTTTCAGTCTTTTGAAACGTATACATTGTGTGTGCACATTTAACGTACTATATTCTAGATACG
>NW_017077489.1:0-270 GCF_001483705.2 Eufriesea mexicana | reverse complement strand
AGAATAAAAATAATATCCTTGGGAATGTTCTTATATAATTTTCGTTTGTATTCTACTTCGGGTTTTGTCCATATTTAATTGTTTTCTCGGACAATCATACCGATCGTTGTTATTAAGTCCCGTATGCGGACAAGTAATTAATAATAACAAATTAATTAGTATCCAATTATGTGTAAAAATTACATAAGGACGTTGCCCAAATATTCCGCTTTGCGATGCAATTATAAAAAATCATAAAGTAATCGTAGAAAACGAATAATTTGTTAATTT
>NW_017077488.1:0-270 GCF_001483705.2 Eufriesea mexicana | reverse complement strand
CTAGTATACTCTGCTTGACTACGGGAAGGACTGCAGTATTGGTCTCGGCACGCTTGTCTGAGATATGTTGCGTTTGGCATTGCTACGTTTGGTGCGGTTATTATAGGATAGCCTAGACCTTTGTGCTATACACCGCTCTTTGGTGTATTTCTGCGATCTACAGAGGTATACTATGCTCTGCTCGATTCTCGGGAGGCCAGCAATAGTGGTCGCGGCACGTTAGGTCGTGTTAGGATAAGTTCGGTCAGGTTAGGTTACGTTGCGTTACGT
>NW_017077487.1:0-270 GCF_001483705.2 Eufriesea mexicana | reverse complement strand
AAGTAAGACGTCCCAGTGCGATTCCGTGTTCTTTTTGTCAATTCTCGTTTGGCAGCATCCTGTGTACTTGCAATTTTGCTCATTGACAGATGTATTTCTTATGATCTTTTAAAAATTACGAACGGCCTAATCACTCGCTCATTTAATTTCAGAGAATTGTAGTATTTTCGAAAGACTCATATTCATTCACTCGCTACATTTAATTTCAAGGAACTGAAGTAAACATTATGTTTCTTGACACTATCTTGCAGTGAAGACGCCATTTTCCTA
>NW_017077486.1:0-270 GCF_001483705.2 Eufriesea mexicana | reverse complement strand
TGACCTGACCTGACATGACCTGACCAAACTTGACCTGACCTTGCCTGACCAGGCCTGAACTGAGCTGACCTGAACTGACATCATCTCACTGACATGACCTGACCTGACCTGAGCTGACCTGACCTGATCTGACCTGACCTGACCAGACCATTCCTAGCCTGACCTGACCTGACCAGACCTGACCACATATGACCTTGCCTGGCCTGACCTGGCCTGACCTGACCTCTCCTGACGTGACCTAACCCGACATGACCTGACATGACCTGACAT
>NW_017077485.1:0-270 GCF_001483705.2 Eufriesea mexicana | reverse complement strand
GAAATGTCAATTTTATGACATTTTCGAATAATATGGCGGTGACCTAACTTTCCTGCATATATATGGAGGAAAGCTCCTACTGGCGAGGTATAGTAATTGCAATGCTATAGAATATGGCTGGAAAATTCAATCCTATTGCCATTTTCGACTAATATCGTGGTGGCCTAACTTTCTTGCATATATAAGGCGGAAAGATTCTGCTGGCGTGCTATGTCCATTGCAATGCTATAGAATCTGGCTGGAAAATTCAATTTTATTGACATTTTCGAC
>NW_017077484.1:0-270 GCF_001483705.2 Eufriesea mexicana | reverse complement strand
TAAATTTAAAAAATATAAAAAATAATAATTATGACAATTAAATTTTGATTTTAATAAGTTATGATACATGTATAATAAGATTCAACTAAATATTTCCAGTTAGTTTATTTAGTTATAATATATCATGCTACTTCCTATTATCTTCTTCATCAATCTCTCATTGTCTCTAATACTTGATCAGTTCTACAAAATAATTTTCTGAATCAGATTTTAAATATCATCCTGTAAATTATAATATACACAAAATTCAACAAAATATTTCCAGGTAGT
>NW_017077483.1:0-270 GCF_001483705.2 Eufriesea mexicana | reverse complement strand
GGATGGATGGATGTATGTATGGATGGATGTATGGATGTATGGATGTATGCATGTATGGAAGTAAGTATGTATGGATGTATGGAATTAAGAATGTATGGATGTATGCATGTATGGGTGTATGTTTGTATGGACGTATGGATGTACGAATGTACGTATGTACCGATGTAAGGACGTATGGATGGACGGTTGGATGTATGGAACTTTGGCTGTATGGATGTATGTATGCATGGATGTACGAATGTATGGATGTACGAATGTAAGGATATACGG
>NW_017077482.1:0-270 GCF_001483705.2 Eufriesea mexicana | reverse complement strand
ATTGCACGGAAGTCAAAGCAAACCTATCCTAACATAACCAAACGTAGCATATCCAAGCGCAACATAACTCAACTTAACGCGCAGCGACCAACAATGCTAGCCTCCCGATAGCCGAAGAGAACATACTAAACCACAGTACAGCAGAGGAGTCAAATAAACCCGAAATGAAGACAAATTGCCATAACCTAACCAAGCGTAGCCAAACTTAACGTGACGTGCCGCGACCACTGTTGTTGGCCTACACAGGGCAGAGATGGTTACAGAAGAGGG
>NW_017077481.1:0-270 GCF_001483705.2 Eufriesea mexicana | reverse complement strand
TCTTTAGCATCGCAATGGCTATAGCACGCCAATAGGATATTTCTTCCTTATTTATGCAAGAAAGAGCGCCTACAACGATATTAGCCGAAATGTCCATAAAACCGAGTTTCCCAGCCAGACTCTACACCTTTGCTATGGCAATAGCACGCCAAGAGAATATTACGTCCATGTATATACAAGAAAGACAGCTGACCACGATGATAGTCAAAAATATCAATAAAATTGAATTTTCCAGCCAGACTCTATAGCATCGCAATGACTTTAGCGCGC
>NW_017077480.1:0-270 GCF_001483705.2 Eufriesea mexicana | reverse complement strand
CATACATATATACATCCATACATCCATACATCCGTACATCCGTCCATCCATAACTCAATCCATCCATACGTCCATCCATCCATAAGACCATTCATCCATACATCCATCTATCCATAAATCCACCTTTCGACACATCCATCCATCCATACATCCACCCATCCGTACATCCTCCCATCCATACATCCATCGATCCATACATCTGTCCACCCATACATCCATACATAAATTCATTCGTACATCCATACATTCGAACATCCATACATCCACACA
>NW_017077479.1:0-270 GCF_001483705.2 Eufriesea mexicana | reverse complement strand
AACCGAACGTAACGTAACCGAGCGTAACGTAACTCCACTTAACGTGCCCAGACCACAATTGCTGCCCTCCCCAGAGACATGCAGAATATGTGCGAGGATATTAGTGCGCATAAGTCCATAGAATCGCATTGTATACCACAAGGTCCAAAGTTACCCTTTCCAAACCTAACTAAGCGTATCGTAACCGAACGTAGCCTAACTCACCCTAACGTGCCGAGGGCAATATTGCTGGTCTCCAGGGAGGCAGGCGGAGTGTACTATAGCACAGTA
>NW_017077478.1:0-270 GCF_001483705.2 Eufriesea mexicana | reverse complement strand
GATCGCCTAACGTCATCAGTCCAATGGCAAGTACAGTCACCTACTTTCCAGAGAATAGGTCTAGTCAAAATCTATAATTCGTTATAGCTTGGGGAATATGTCGCCTTACGCCTTCAATCAACGGCAAGTACAGCCATCTACTTGCCAGAGAAGAGGTCTCTTCAAAATCTATAACCTTCTACAGCTTGGTGAATAGATCGCCTAACACCTTCAATCCAATGGAAAATGCAGCCATTTACTTGCCAGAGAATAAGTCTATTCATAATCTAT
>NW_017077477.1:0-270 GCF_001483705.2 Eufriesea mexicana | reverse complement strand
ATAACCGAACGTGACATAACTGCACCAAACGTGCCTAAACCACTATTGCTGAACACCCCAGAGGCAAGCAGAGTATACTAGAGAGCAGTAGAGTGCCCAAACCCGCAGTTTTTCAGTGTAAATCACAAGGGTCAAAGATATCCTGATCTAACCTCTCCCAACCTAGCATAATCTATCGTAGCCTAACGCAATATAATGTGCCGAAACCGCAGTTGCTGGCTTTCGCAGGTCCAAGCAGAACATATTAGAGGAGAGTAGAGAGCAGAAGTC
>NW_017077476.1:0-270 GCF_001483705.2 Eufriesea mexicana | reverse complement strand
TATGTTACGATTGGTTTGGGTTGGAGAGGGTCGCATTGACTTTAGTGATACTGATTGCTATTAGGTGGATTTCTGCGCCCCATAGAGCTATAATATTTTCAGATTGGTTCTGGGAAGGCCAGCAAAGGTGTACTCGGCGCATAATGTTGAGTCAGGTTACGGTCGGTTACGTTGGACCAGGATAAATTTGGTTAGGTGGCTTCAACTATAGTGCGTACACTGCTATTGGGGGGACTCCTGCGCTCTACTGTGCTCTAGTATGTCCTGCAT
>NW_017077475.1:0-270 GCF_001483705.2 Eufriesea mexicana | reverse complement strand
ACCCCTACCAAGCCTAGCATACCCTAACCAAACCAAAGGTAACATAACCCAACCTATCGTGGCAAGGCGTATCATTGCTGGCCTCCCGAGGGACAAGCAGAACATACTAGAGCACAGTAGGGAGCAGAAATCCTCCGTAAAGCAGTGTAAGGCACAAAAGTCACAGTTATCCTATACTTTCCTAACCAAACATAGCGTAACCTCTTGTAACGTAACTCAACCTAACGTGACAAGACACCTATTGCTGCCCTCCCCAGTGAAAAGCAGAAC
>NW_017077474.1:0-270 GCF_001483705.2 Eufriesea mexicana | reverse complement strand
TTAGGTTATTATATCTACCACTTTCGTGCTATACTCTGCAATGCGGTGGATTACTGCAATCTGCTGTGTTCTAGTATATTCCGCTTGGCTCTGGGGAGGCAAGCGTTTGGGCATCGGCAGGTTAGGTTGATTTATGCTACGTTATGTTATGTTACGTATGCTTATGTGAGGATAGGGTAGCTTAGACTATTGTGCTGTGCACTGAGGTTCTAATGACTTCTGCGCTCCGCTCGCCTTTAATGTGCTCTACTTGACTATGGGGTGGGTAGC
>NW_017077473.1:0-270 GCF_001483705.2 Eufriesea mexicana | reverse complement strand
GAGTTATGTTACGTGTGGTTATGATAAGATTTGATAGGTTTGGCAAGGTTGGCTTTCGCTTTTGTGCTGTACACTGCTATTCGGCGGGTTTCTGCGTTCTACTCTGCTCTAATATGTTCTTCACGTCTGCGGGGAGGCCAGCAATGCAGGTCACGACACGTTAGTTTGAGACATGTTATGATTGTTTATATTACGTTTGGACATGCTAGGAGAGGGTAGATTTGACTTTTGGGCTATAGTGTGCTATACGGTGGATTTCTACGCTCTGCG
>NW_017077472.1:0-270 GCF_001483705.2 Eufriesea mexicana | reverse complement strand
TTCGGACCAACTGAAAGGACAATCTTCGCTCCGGTCGATGCTAACAACGAAACGTTATTACCAACATTCAACTGACGAATAACATAGACATTTTTACGCGAAAATAAGATTCATCATGTATAAAGAAAATAAAGTGTATAAGTGAAAAAATTTGAAAATTGAGAAATCATTGAAAGTGACATTCTAGTAAGTTAGAATGAATGAAACCATGTACAAACGTGTAAAAATATGTATATGTCATAACGTTATTTATCGAGTTATTAACGAAAG
>NW_017077471.1:0-270 GCF_001483705.2 Eufriesea mexicana | reverse complement strand
AGATCCATATTGCTGGCCTCCCCACAGCTATGGAGAACGTATTAGAGAACAGTAGATCGCAGAAATCCAACCAATATCAGTGTGTATCTCAAAAGCCAAGGCTCACCTATCCTGCCCTTACAAAACGTAACTTAACGAAACGTAACCCAACCCAACCTAATGTGACGTGACGTCCATTGCTGCCCTCCCGCAGCCAAGCAATACATTTTCGAAGAGAGTAGAGCTGCGAAATTCATAGAATAGCAGTGTACAGTACAAAAGTCGAAGCAA
>NW_017077470.1:0-270 GCF_001483705.2 Eufriesea mexicana | reverse complement strand
GCTATAGAATCTGGATGGAAAATTCAATTTTATTGACACTTTCGTCGAATATCGTTGTGAGCTATCTTTCTTGCATAAGTAAGGAGGAAAGATTCTGTTGGCGTGCTATAGTCATTGCAATGCTACAGAATCTTGCTGGAAAGTTCAATCTTATTGACATTTTCGACTAATATGGTGGTGAGCTAGCTCTATTGCATAAGTAAGGGTGAGAGAAACTATTGGCGTGCAATTGCCTTTGCAATGCTATGGACTCTGGCAGGAAAATTCAAT
>NW_017077469.1:0-270 GCF_001483705.2 Eufriesea mexicana | reverse complement strand
AGCAGAGTAGAGATCAAAAAACCTCCGAATAGCCTTATATAACACAAAAGTCATAGCCATACTCACTAAACTTAACCTAACCTAACCCAACCGAACGTAACCAAACTCTACCTACCGCGCCATGACAGCTATTGTTGGTGTCTCAAGAGTCGAGCAGAGTATAGTAGAGCAGTGTGGAGCGCGGAAATCAACCGTATAGCAGTGTACAGCACGAAAGTCACAGCCATCCAAACCAAGCATAACATAATCCAACCTAACCGAATGTAACAT
>NW_017077468.1:0-270 GCF_001483705.2 Eufriesea mexicana | reverse complement strand
CTAAGTACTAAACGAAATGGAACTTTGCAACTCAAATTATTTGCTCTAGATAGACCTGGATAGATCATTTACTCTAGATGGACTTGGATAGATCACTTGCTCTAGATTGCTCTGTAATAGTAATAAAATCATCCTCATCTTACACAATGCAATTATTTATCTTATACATCATGTATTCAAAAAGTACGTTTTGATAATCTCTACCTGTCTTCTAAAATTGACTTCTTCCTTCTTGGCAACACAAATGAAGGCTATACTAAGTACTAAAGG
>NW_017077467.1:0-270 GCF_001483705.2 Eufriesea mexicana | reverse complement strand
ATTCGCGTGCTATAGCCCTGCAGTGCAACAGAATCTGGCTGGAAAATATAATTATATTGATAATTTCGACAAACATCGGGGTGAGCTAACTTTCTTACATAAATAAGGAGGGAGGATTCCATTGGCGCGCTATAGCCATTGCAGTGATACATAATCTGGATAGAAAATCCAATTTTATCATCATTTTCTTCTAATATCGTGGTGAGCTAACTTTCTTGCACATATAAGAAGGAAGGATCCTATTGGCGTGCTATAGCCATTGCAATGCTA
>NW_017077466.1:0-270 GCF_001483705.2 Eufriesea mexicana | reverse complement strand
ATATGCCACAGATCGCGTGTGATTCCTTTTGCGAGCATCTCATCTACATCGGTTCATTATATTTTTAACAAGTTGTACTTTTGTTGTGAAAATCCTTTTAACTGCCATTATGAGTAGGTACCGATACGAGCGCGGTGTTACCGGGCTAGTCGTCAGTTGAACGTCGCTGATACCTGAACACGACACCTTATGTAGAGCTATGATGCGAATGGGTTAACCTCGCAACTTAATTTTGTTATATAGAGTAACTTTTCGATTTGCTTCTAGAAG
>NW_017077465.1:0-270 GCF_001483705.2 Eufriesea mexicana | reverse complement strand
AGTTACTTGCTATTGTTACTGAGGATTACAGGTCTGAAATATATCTAAGGAACCCACATGCTTCATCAAGTTTGATGCGGTTCTCGACCTACACGAGGGTGCCACGACCTCATGGCTCTCTCTAAATTCCTCAAGGAAAAGAAGCGTTACCTCACCAGCTTCCAACGTTCCTTCCAAAATTACATCTTTCCTGTCTCCCCACGTACACTCCGCTATATTTAGCCTCGTGACAATGTCCGCCGCGCCGGCTCGGACCTATCCTGAGAATGG
>NW_017077464.1:0-270 GCF_001483705.2 Eufriesea mexicana | reverse complement strand
TGCCGCGACCACGGTTTCTGACCTCCACAGAGCCTAGCATATTATAGCCGAGCAGAGTTGAGGACAGGGATCCGCAGAAAAACTGTGTATAGCACGAAAGTCGAAGCTATCCAAACCTAACGTAGCCTTACCTGACCTAACCAAACATAAACTAACCCAACCTATCTTGCCACGGACGTTATTGCTGCCCTCCCCATCACCGAGCACAACATATTAGAGGAGAGTGGAGCGCAGAAATCCCCCGGATAGCAGCGTCCAGCACACAGGTCA
>NW_017077463.1:0-270 GCF_001483705.2 Eufriesea mexicana | reverse complement strand
AAGGTAATTGTTAATAAATTGTTCAGTTTATTTATTCAAACTATTGACTGTTTCTTATTATTTTTATATGTATAATATTTATATTGTTATCATGCTTCAGATAAATAATATCATCTTGGGAAAGATGATTGATAATTAATTGTTCAGTTTATTTATTTTTTGGAGCTAGCTATTTGGTGCTTTTTATTATTTTTATATTATTATATAACAATATATAACAATATTTATATTCAGAGAAATAATATTATCTTGAGAAGGATAATTGTTAAT
>NW_017077462.1:0-270 GCF_001483705.2 Eufriesea mexicana | reverse complement strand
AAAAGCAATATTATCTGCATGAAATACTTTATTTCAAATAAGAAATAGTGTACACTATAAATTTTTAATTACTGACAATCTTTATGATTGTTTAGTTTACTTAGCAGGTAATAAAGATATAATACCTGATAATGAATTAGCACAACAACCAAGATTAAATGGAAATGCTTTTTTATGTAAAAGGTGTATTATGTCAAATTGTATTAGATGATTATATGCCATTCACTAAGGAAAAAAATGAAAATGAAATAATGAATTCTATTTTACCAA
>NW_017077461.1:0-270 GCF_001483705.2 Eufriesea mexicana | reverse complement strand
ACTATAATCGGATATTCTCAGCCTGGCTCTGGGGATGCCAGAAATTGTGTCCGCGGTGGGATACGTTGGGCTGGGTTACGATTGCATATGTAACGTTTGGCTTCGTTAGGACAGGATATCTATGTCCTTTATGACGTACACTGCTATTCGGAGGATTTGTACGCTCTACATCGCTCTAATTTGCTCTAGTTGGCTCTGGAGATGCCGGCAATTGCAGTTTCGGCACGTTACATTGAATTATGCTACGTGCGGCTTTCTGAGGATGGGACC
>NW_017077460.1:0-270 GCF_001483705.2 Eufriesea mexicana | reverse complement strand
CTTTGTGAGTACACTGATATGTGGTGTGTTCCAGCGCTCCACTGTGCTCTAATATCCTCTGCTAGGCTCTGAGTATGACGGCAATTGTGGTCTCGTCTAGTTAAGTTTAGTTGGTGTACGTTCGGGTAGGTTACGTTGGGCATCTGTCGGTTGTGATGCATTTGACTTTTGTGCTATACGGAGCTATTTGATGGCTCTCTCTGCTCCATTGTGCCCTAGTACATTCTGCATAGCTCTGGGGATTCTAGCAATAGTTGCCTCGGCACGTTA
>NW_017077459.1:0-270 GCF_001483705.2 Eufriesea mexicana | reverse complement strand
CGCTCTACTACGTTCCGCCATATTCTGCATGGTTCGCGGGAGCCAGCGTTAGTCGTCGCGGCAAGATAGGTACAGGAAAGTTACGCTCGTTTTTGCCACGGGTGGCTCTGTTAGCACATTGCAGCGTTGACCTTTGTGCTATTCACTGCTTTTCGATGGATTCCTGCGCTCTACATTGCACCAGTTAGATATGCTTGGCTTTGGGGTGTCCAGCAATAGTGCTCGCGGCTCGTTATGTTGAGCTACGCTACGTTTGCTTAGGCTATGTTA
>NW_017077458.1:0-270 GCF_001483705.2 Eufriesea mexicana | reverse complement strand
TACTTGTAAAACTACAATTGTACAAGTTAAATGAAAATTGACAGTCGATTGTCAACCGTTACCAAGGTAACACGGTGGTCATTGGTGACCGGAGCGTTTGAACTACTTACAATTACTTACTAAAATTTGAATGAAAATTGACAGTTCATGGATTGTCAATCGTTACCAAATCGCCACGGTGGTCATTGGTAACTGGAGCACTTGAATTACTTGTACAACTACAATTGTAAAAATTAAATGAAAATTGACAGTCGATTGTCAACCGTTATC
>NW_017077457.1:0-270 GCF_001483705.2 Eufriesea mexicana | reverse complement strand
GAGTCAGGTCACGTTGGGCTTTGTTACGTTTGGTTAGGTTAGGAGAAGTTAACTTTGACTTTTCTCCTATCATCTGCTATTCGGTGGATTTTTGCTACCTACTGTGATCTAATTGCTCTTCTTTGCACTGGGGAGGACGGATATAGTGGCCGCGGCGCATTAGGTTCAGTTAGGCTGCGTTTGCATTGGTTGGGCATGTTTGGGTTTGGTTACGATGTCTTTGTTTTCTGTCATGTACACGGTAATACGGTGGACTTCTGCGCCCTACTG
>NW_017077456.1:0-270 GCF_001483705.2 Eufriesea mexicana | reverse complement strand
CGGTATTTTTCTATAACGAAAAAATCGCCCAGTATAAAGGATTAAAGACCTAACAAGAACACGAATACCACAACTACTCGAAAATTTTAAAAGAATGGAAATTCCTAGTCCCTCCTTCACACTTCATACCTGTTGAAACGCACTCGACCACTACTAATCCACTTCGTCACCCAGCCAGTGCTCATGAACGAATGAGAAATTACGTTCGAAGACAGGGCGAGTACAAAGCATGTCGATGGCCACCATAATCCACGAACAGTCATGCTCGTA
>NW_017077455.1:0-270 GCF_001483705.2 Eufriesea mexicana | reverse complement strand
TGTATGGCTGGATATATGTATAGGTGGATTGAGGTATGGATGGGCGGGTTTACGGATGTATGGGTGTATGTATGTATATACGTATGGATGAATGGATGTATGGATGAATGGGTGTACGGATGTATGGATGCATGTATGTATGCATGTATGGAGGTCTTGATGTATGCATGTATGGACGTATGGGCGTACGAATTTATGAATGCCCGGGTGTATGGATGTTTGGATGGATGGATGGATGTATTGATGTATGTATGGATGTATGGATGTATG
>NW_017077454.1:0-270 GCF_001483705.2 Eufriesea mexicana | reverse complement strand
AAATTAGCTCACCACGGTATTAGTTGAAAATGTCAATAAAATTTAATTTTCCAGTCAGATTCTGTAGTATTGCAATCGCTATAACATACCAATAGAAACTTTCCCCCTTATTTATCCAACAAATTCAGCTCACCGCGATATTAGTCGCAAATGTGAACGAAATTAAATTTTCCAGTCAGATTCTATAGCATTGCAATGGCTATAGCGTACCAATAGAATCCTTCCTCCTTATTTATGCAACAAAATTAGCTCACCACGATATTAGTCGAA
>NW_017077453.1:0-270 GCF_001483705.2 Eufriesea mexicana | reverse complement strand
ACGTGCCGAGACCGCTATTATTGCCCTCTCCAGAACCAAGCTGGACACGCTACAGCACAGTAGAGCGCAGAATTCCACCGAACGGCAGTGTGCCGCACGATGGTTGAATCTATCCTGACCAAACTTAGCCTAACACGACATAACCGAACGTAACATGATTCAACATTACGTGCCGAGACCTCTATTGCTGGCCTTCCCCAAGGCAATCTGAAAATATTAAAGTACTGTATGGAGCAGAAATGCACCTAATAGCAGACGAGGGCACTAAAG
>NW_017077452.1:0-270 GCF_001483705.2 Eufriesea mexicana | reverse complement strand
CATACTTCCATACATCCTTACATTCATACATCCATACATCCATACATCCATCCATCCGTATATGCGTCCAACCATAAATCCATACATCCATACGTCCATACATGCATAAAACCATCCATCCATAAATCCATCCATCCATACATATTTTCCTTCATACATCCATCGATACATACAGCCATACATACATTCTTCCGCACATCCATACAAACATCCGTACGTAGACCCATACATCCATACTTCCATACATCCGTCCACCCATACATACATCCA
>NW_017077451.1:0-270 GCF_001483705.2 Eufriesea mexicana | reverse complement strand
AATCCAATGGCAAGTGCAGCCATCTACTTGCCAGAGAATAGGCCTATTCAAGATCTATAATCAATTATAGCTTGGAGAATAGGTCTCCTAACGTCTTCAACGAATGGCAAGAACTGCCATCTACTTGCCAGAGAATAAGTCTATTCAAAACCTATATGCTGCCACAGCTTGGTGATTAGATAGCCTATCGCCTGCAATGCAATAGCCAGCACAGCAATCTACTTGCCACAGAATAGGCCTACTCAAGATCTATAATCGGTTATAGCTTGG
>NW_017077450.1:0-270 GCF_001483705.2 Eufriesea mexicana | reverse complement strand
GTTCTCCTTTGCCTTGGGGAAGCTGGCAATAGTGGTCGCTTTTGCGTTAGGTTGAATTAGGTTACCTTTGGGTATATTACAATTGGTTTAGGCTAGGAAATGGTAGCTATGGCTTTTGTGCTATTCACTGCTATCCGGTGGATATATACGCTATACTGTGATCCGGTATATTCGGCTTGGCTCCGGGAAGGACAGCAATACTGGTACCGGCACGTCATGTTGAGGTAGACTACGTTTGGTTAGGGAAGGTTAGGCCAGGTTAGGTAAGGG
>NW_017077449.1:0-270 GCF_001483705.2 Eufriesea mexicana | reverse complement strand
TGGATGGATGTATGTTTGGGTGGATAGATGTATGGCTGCGTGGATGTGTGGACGGATAGATGTGTGGACAGATGGGTGTATGGATCGATGGATGTATGGGTGGGATGATGTATGGATGGATGTACGTATGGAAGGGTAGATGTATGGTTCGATGGATGTATTGATGGGTGGATGTATGGATGGATGGATGGATGGATGGATGTATGCATGGATGAATGGTTGTATGGATGGATTGAGTTATGGATGGACGGATGTACGGACGTATTGATG
>NW_017077448.1:0-270 GCF_001483705.2 Eufriesea mexicana | reverse complement strand
GGAGCGCAGAAAACCAGCGAATGGCAGTGTATTACAAAAGACAAAGCTACCCCATCCTAATCTAACCAAACATGACATAAGTGAACGTAACCTACCTCTGCCTAACGTGCCGAGGACACTATTGCTCTCATCCCAAGAGCAAAATAGGACGTACTAGAACAGAGTAGAGCGCAGAACTCCGCCGCATTGCGGTGTATGGCACAACGATCGAAGATGTCAGACATAAGCTGACTAAACCGCACATAACTATACGAAGCCTAACTCAACATA
>NW_017077447.1:0-270 GCF_001483705.2 Eufriesea mexicana | reverse complement strand
GCATTCTTCCTCGCCCTTGCACCCTTACTTAAACTCTCCCTTTTCATATACAAGCTTTCTTTCTCGATCACTCAATATTGTCATAGTTATCCCGTCAAAATGATTCTTTCGCGCTATGGTTTGTTCTTTCGTCCGCTGAATACCTGAAACACCGGAGTAGATCCCGATGACGCTGTTTATTATTCCTCGCTTTTCGAAAAATGGCCTAAGCGCTCTCATGCATTCACTTAGAAGTAAGACCGCACACCCATTCGTCCCACTATTACTCTT
>NW_017077446.1:0-270 GCF_001483705.2 Eufriesea mexicana | reverse complement strand
CATTGGTATAGCGGTGTACAGTGCGAAAGTCAATGCTATCCTATTCTAACCAGGCCAAACGTATCTTCACGGAACGTAGCAAAACTCAGACTATCGTCATGTGACCACTATTGCTGCCCTCCACAGAGCCAAGCAGAACACATTAGTGGAGAGCGGTGCGCAGAAATCAATAGAATCGCACTGTATATCAGAAACGTCAAAGCTACACAAACATAACCCAGACTAACAGAAAATAACCAAACAAAGCCTAACCAAGCTTAACCAGACGAG
>NW_017077445.1:0-270 GCF_001483705.2 Eufriesea mexicana | reverse complement strand
CAACCTAGCCTAACATAACGTAACCTAACTGACCTTTTCGTGCCACGACCGTAATTCCTGGGCGCCTCAGAGTCAACTAGAGTATAGCAGAGCAACGTAGAGCGCAGAAATCCACCGACTGATTGTGTATGGCACAAAAGTCGTAGTTATCCTATCTTAACCTAACAAAACGTATCACAACCGATCACAAACGAATAAAATCTAACATGCCTGGAACGCTGTTGCTGGCATGCCCATTGCCAAGCAGAACGCATTACAGGAGAGAAGATC
>NW_017077444.1:0-270 GCF_001483705.2 Eufriesea mexicana | reverse complement strand
GGAAATAGCAATTCGAAGATTTTCCGTTATAAAATCGAATTTTATACGTTAATCGATATCGTCACATAAGAATTTTATTAAATAACGACTGACGATCTTCGTTGCTTCCATCGAGAAAGAAATGGCGGCTGCGGTCACGTGACGCACAGCGACAACTCGCGGGTAAATTTGAATTTACTACAACCTTTCGACTAATCTCGCGGTTTAATTTTCGAGCCACGAAATTTACACCGGAGCGTTCTGAATACCTAATCGTTGGAACGACCGCGT
>NW_017077443.1:0-270 GCF_001483705.2 Eufriesea mexicana | reverse complement strand
AGACTATAGCACTAAAGCCAGTACTATCCACTCCTAACATAACCAACCGCAACGTAACCAGAAGTAGCATTACACAACCTAACTTGCCGAGACCTCCATTGTTGCCCTCCCCTGACACAAGCTGGGTACACTAGTGCACGGCAAACCGCAGGAATCCTCCGAATAGCAGTGTACAGCAGAAAAGTTAAATCTATCCTGTCCAAACTAAGCCTCGCCCAACCTAACCGAATGTAACGTGAAGCAATGCAGAGGCCACGATTGCTGGCCTCC
>NW_017077442.1:0-270 GCF_001483705.2 Eufriesea mexicana | reverse complement strand
GAGTGGTTAGTGTAGGACAGGGTAGCTTTGACTTTTGCGCTGTAAGCAGCTATTCAGTGGATTACTGCTATCGACTGTGCTCTAATGTATTCTGCTTGCTCCTGGGAAGGCCAGCAGGAGTGGTCGCGGCACGGTTGTCAGAGTTACGTTGCGTTTGGTTATGGTACGTTTGGTTATGTTTGGATATGGTAGCTTAGGCCTTTGTGTCATGCACTGCAATGCGGTGGATTGCTGCGATTTAGGTTAGGTTTGCCTAGGATGGCTTTGAGT
>NW_017077441.1:0-270 GCF_001483705.2 Eufriesea mexicana | reverse complement strand
GAGCAGTGTATAGCGCAGGAATCCACCGAAGTGCAGTGTATAGCACTGAAGCCTAGGCCACCCCTCGAGACACAGCCAAACGTAACATAACCTGTCGCAACCTAACACAGCCTAACGTGCCGAGATCAAAACTGCCGGCCTCCACATAGCAAAGCAGAATGTACTAGAGCTCAGTAATGCGTAGAAATCCACCGCATAGCAGTTTACAGCACAAAAGTGAAAGCAATCCGAAACAAACTTAGCCTAACCAAACATAGCCAGATGTAACGT
>NW_017077440.1:0-270 GCF_001483705.2 Eufriesea mexicana | reverse complement strand
CACTGCAATGCGGTGTGTTTCTGCGCACTACTGTGCTCTAGTACATTCTGCTTGTCTCGTTCCAGGCCGGCAGTAGTCGTCTCTTCGTGTTAGGTTGAGAAAGGCTACGTTTGGGTATGTCACGTTTGGCTTTGATAGGGTACGCTGCTTTGACTTTCGGGCTTTACACAGATTTTCGGCTGATTCTTGTGACCTACAGTGCTTTACTACCACCTGCTTTACTCTGGGGTGGCCAGGAGCAATGGCCACGGCACGTCATGTTGGGTTATG
>NW_017077439.1:0-270 GCF_001483705.2 Eufriesea mexicana | reverse complement strand
CAGGTAATACTGGGGCGTAGTAGGGCGCAGAAATCCAAAGAGTAGGAGTGCTCAGCACAAAGACTAAAGCGATCCTAACCTAACATGGCTTAGCCCTACCTAGACGAACCAAACCTGATAATCAGCATAAGGTGCCGAGACCGCTGTTGCTGCCCTCCCGAGAACCAAGCAGGTCATCCTAGAGCTGAGTAGAGCGCAGAAATCTATCGGAAAGCAGAGTACAGCACAAAAGTTGAAGATACCATTACCAAACGTACCCTAACCCAAACT
>NW_017077438.1:0-270 GCF_001483705.2 Eufriesea mexicana | reverse complement strand
GCAATACCAAACAAACTTAGCAAAACCCAACCTAACCAAGCGTAACATAACTAAACAAAACTAGCCCAGGCCACTAGTGCTGGCCTTTTGAGGGCCAAGCTGAAAGTATTAGAGCACTGTATGGTGAGGAAACCCATGTAATATCAGGCTCAAGCACTAAGGACAAATCTATCCTCTCCTAACCTCACCAATCGTGACATAACTAAACGTAACCTAACTCAGACAAACGTGCCGCAATCACAAATGCTGGCCTCCCCACAGCTATGCAGA
>NW_017077437.1:0-270 GCF_001483705.2 Eufriesea mexicana | reverse complement strand
TGGCATGAAAGTTCAATTTTATTGTCGTCTTTCACTAATATCGTGGTGAGCTGACTTTCTTGCATAAATAAGGAGGAAAGATCCTACTGGAGTGCTATATCCATTGCAATGCAGTAGAACCTGGCTGGAAAGCTCAAACTTATTAACATTTTCCACTAATATCGAGGTGAGCTGTCTTCCTTGCATAAAGGGGGAGGAATGATGTAATTGGCGTGCTATAGGCATTGCAATGGTATAGAATCTGACTGGAGTATACAATTTTATTGACAT
>NW_017077436.1:0-270 GCF_001483705.2 Eufriesea mexicana | reverse complement strand
TTCTTTTTGTTTGTTGAGTGGCGCAAAGCACGCTTTTAACATTTTTAAAAACACTCAACAACATATAATCGAATTGAATACAAAAAACAGCGTTCCATAACCCAAAAAGTAATGAAAGAAAGCAAAAGAAATTCTTGGACTAACTTCGTAATTTCAATAAATAATAACACTCCCTATAACCTGTGTTGAAAGAAAATAAGAAAAATGAAAGGCACTAAAAAAAAATTTTCCATAACTATGCTTATTAAACAATCCAAGGAAATACTCAAC
>NW_017077435.1:0-270 GCF_001483705.2 Eufriesea mexicana | reverse complement strand
TTGAATTTTTCCGGCAAGATTCTGTAGCATTGCTATGCCAGTAGCACGCCAACAGAATCTTCCATCCTTATTTATGCAAGAAAGATATCTCACCACATTATTAGCCGAAAATGTCAATAGAATTGAGTTTTTCAGCCACATTCTAAAGCATTGCAATCGCTACAGCTGGCCAATAGGACCATTCCCCCTTCTTTATGCAAGAAAGTCAGCTCGCCGCGATATTAATCGAAAAAGTCAATAAAATTGTATTTTCCAGCCAGATTCTACGGG
>NW_017077434.1:0-270 GCF_001483705.2 Eufriesea mexicana | reverse complement strand
CTATTAGCGGGACTTCTGAGTTCGACTGTGCTGTAGTATTTTCAGCTTGTATGTGGGAAGGACGGAAATAGTGGTCTCGGCACGTTATGTTGTGTCAGGTTAAGTTCGATAAGGCTGGGTTGTGCTAAGTTTGGAGAGGATAGCTTTAACTTAATTATGGTACACTGCTATGCGGCGGATTTCTACGCTCGACTGTGCTCTCGTATGTCCTGCTTGGCTGTGGGGAGAGCAGCAATAGCGGTCTCGGCTCGTTAGGTTGAGACAGGCTAT
>NW_017077433.1:0-270 GCF_001483705.2 Eufriesea mexicana | reverse complement strand
GTTAGTGCTACGGTCTATTATTAGATGCATTTCTGCACGCCACAATGCGCTAGTAGTTTCAGCGTAGCTCTGGCAAAGCCAGCATTAGCGGTCTCGGCTAGTTCTGATGAGTCGTGTTACGACCGGTTAGGTTGTTTCTGGATATGTTTGGCAGGATAGCTTTAACGTTTGTGCTCTACACTGGTGTTCGGCGGATTTCTACGCCACGCTGGGCTCTAGTATGCCTTGCTGAACTCTGGGGCGGGCAACAGTAGCTGTCTCTGCACGTTA
>NW_017077432.1:0-270 GCF_001483705.2 Eufriesea mexicana | reverse complement strand
AAGTTTATAAGTAACTTAGAAAGGTATTCAGGGATGGAATTATAGTTATCACGGGAACAACCCGCCACATACAATACGATAATATAGTTTCTGATGGCACGGTTCCATGGGACAAGTAAATGTTTTGATAGAGTCAAACTCGGTTGGACCTTCAAGAAAAATAGCGTCTTCGTGATCCAGTTCTTGGCAACGTTTGTCAGGTAAAATAATAAATACATCTTCATCTTCCACTACGATACATCTTCTGGAAATAATGGAAACAAATAAGAA
>NW_017077431.1:0-270 GCF_001483705.2 Eufriesea mexicana | reverse complement strand
GATCGCAGAAATCCACAAAACAGCAGTGTATAGCACAAATGTCGAAGCTATCATAACCTAACAAAACGAATCGACACGTAGACAAACGTAAGGTAACTCAACACAAAGTGCCACGCCCACTATTGCTGGCCTCCACATCGCCATGATGGGAACATTAGATCACAATGGGGCGCAGAAATCCACCGAATGGCAGTGGACAGCTCAAAACTCAAAGTCATCCTAACCAAGCCTGACCAAACACAGCCTAGCCAAACGTAGAATAACTAAACC
>NW_017077430.1:0-270 GCF_001483705.2 Eufriesea mexicana | reverse complement strand
TCCATCGATTCATACATCCATACAACAATCCATACATCCATCCAGCCATACATCCATACATACGTCAATACATACATCCATGCAAACACAAATCCATTCGTCCATACGTACATCCATACACACATGCTTCCATACATCCATACGTACATCCATAGATGTATCCATACATACATCCGTACATACATCCATACACGCATCTTTAACTATATCCATGCATACATTCATACATACATCCATACATTCATCCATACATCCATACATGCATCCATC
>NW_017077429.1:0-270 GCF_001483705.2 Eufriesea mexicana | reverse complement strand
ACGATTTACTCCGTCTATTTTATACCACCAAGAAATATAAAATATAATCACGATCAAAAATCCTTTTTGATTTATTAACTCTTTGCAGGCTCGAGAGGTGAGCCTAAATCACCATCTAATCAAATTCCGAAGATCCATGTTAATTATCACATCGAATCTGAAATAACATAAGATTGCATGGAATACGGAAATAAAATAATTTTAAGACTTAATTTATACCTGATTCCTTATTTACCGTTTCAAAAGTATCCTCGACGTTACAGCAGAAAA
>NW_017077428.1:0-270 GCF_001483705.2 Eufriesea mexicana | reverse complement strand
ACGTGCCGAAACAGCTATTGCTGCCCACCCCAGAGCCAAGCAGGACCTACTAGAGCACAGTTGAGCGCATGTATCCGCCGAATAGCAGTGTGCAGCACAAACGATGAGTCCACACCTACCAGACTTAGCAGCACCCAATCCATCCGTACGTAACCTGTCTCAACGTAATGTGCTGAGACCACTATTGCAGGATTTCCCAGAGCCAAACTGAACATATTACAGCACTATAGAGCTCAGAAGTCCTCCTAATAGCAGACTATAGCATTAATG
>NW_017077427.1:0-270 GCF_001483705.2 Eufriesea mexicana | reverse complement strand
CGAAGATATGATGATGAAGTTGATTGGGAAGAATGAGGTTTGCGAGAACGGCTCGAAGAGTGTCAGAAGCGAATGGAGAAGGATGATTGTGCCAGCGTACGGCCAAGCTTCGCGATGCGTGGCTGGAAAGAAAATTGTGCCTGAGCGATCATATGCGGTAATTCTTAAGCCAAGGGATGAGAGCGTGAAGATGACCAGTGTGGAAGTTAAACAAAAGATCGTGAAGAATTTTAGTGAAAGTGTAAATGTGAGAGTGAACGCTGTAAGGAA
>NW_017077426.1:0-270 GCF_001483705.2 Eufriesea mexicana | reverse complement strand
CCAAACGTGGCCTAACCTAGCACAACCAAACGTAACCAATCCCAATCTAACTCGCCTATCCCACTATTGCTGTTCTCTCCATCACCAAGCATAGTATATTAGAGGAGAGTAGAACGCAGAGGTCCATATGATGGCAGTGTATGGTGCGAAAGGGAAAGATATTCCAACCTAGCACAAGCAATCCTAACCTAACCAAACTTAAGCTAACCGAGCATAACGCACCGCGGCCAATATTTTTGGCATACCCAGAGCAAAGCAGGGAATGTTAGA
>NW_017077425.1:0-270 GCF_001483705.2 Eufriesea mexicana | reverse complement strand
GAGCTATACACTGATATTCGGTCAATACCTGTGCGCGGCATTGCTCTAATAGCACCTGCTTGAGTCTGGGAATGCCTGCAATAGCGGTCGTGGCACGTTTGGTTGAGATATGTTACACAGGGTTTGGTTAGGTTAGGTTTAATTTGGTCAGGAAGGCTTCGACTTTTTTGCTACGCACTGCTTTTCGGGAGATATCTGCACTCTGCTATGCTGTACAAGTATGTGCTTGTCTCTGGGAAAGCCAGCAATGGCCGCCGTGGCACGTTTGGC
>NW_017077424.1:0-270 GCF_001483705.2 Eufriesea mexicana | reverse complement strand
CCGGAAGACAGCAATAGTGGCAGCGGAACTTGGTTTCAGTTGGATTACATTTAGTTAGGTCAGAGTACGTGTGGTTAGGTTAGGACAGTGTAGTCTTGACTTTTGTGATATACACTGCCATTCGGGCAGTATCTTTGGTCTGCAGTGCTTTACTAGCATCTGCTTGAATCTGGGGAGGCCAACAATAGCAGTCTTTGTTGGTATGGATGAGATAGGTTACATAAAGTTTGGTTAGGGTTGCTTTGACTTCTGTGCCACGCACTGCAGTTC
>NW_017077423.1:0-270 GCF_001483705.2 Eufriesea mexicana | reverse complement strand
CGCGTTACCTTGTGTTAAGCTACGTTTGGATCTGTTACGTTTGTCTATGCCAGGATAGGGTAGATTCGACTACTGCGTTATGCAGTTTCTGTGTACTTCAGCGCTGTACTTTCCTCTAATATGTTCTGCTTCGCTCTGAGGAGGGCACCAATAGTGGCCTCGGCATGCTAGGTATAGTTATGTTACGCTAGGCTTGGCTAGGTTAGTATACGTTTGGTTAGGATATCTTTGACTTTTGCGCTATACACTTCTATTCGTTTGATATCTACG
>NW_017077422.1:0-270 GCF_001483705.2 Eufriesea mexicana | reverse complement strand
ATGCAACAAAATTAGCTTTCCACGATATTAGTCGAAAGTGTCAATAAAATTGAATTTTCCAGTTAGATTCTATATCACTGGAATGGGCGTAGCACGCAAATAGAATCTTTCCTCCTTGTTTGTGCACCAAAACTAGCTCTCCACGATATTAGTCGAAAATTTCAATTAAACTGAATTATCCAGACAGATTCTATAGCATTGCAACGTGTACCGCATGCGAATAGAAACTTTCCCCCTTATTTACGCAACAAAATTAGCTCACCACGGTAT
>NW_017077421.1:0-270 GCF_001483705.2 Eufriesea mexicana | reverse complement strand
GAGCGTGGATGAAATAGGAGTATGGATTGGTTAGAGGCTCTTTGCTTGGTACGATGATTGGACAGGTTTACATTGGTATTATGGTAGCTGTAGTTTAGGCGCTAATGTCCAAAATGAAAATATGTAGCAATTTCTAGTAACAGAGAAACAATTCATTTTAAATTAAAAACAAATACAGATATATAGAATATTTGATGATATTAATATTAAACGTTCTACTGGATTAAGTATCCTTGATTTAATGATTGATAATAATTAGATCTAATGATA
>NW_017077420.1:0-270 GCF_001483705.2 Eufriesea mexicana | reverse complement strand
ACAGTGCTCTAGTATATTCTGCTGGCTATTGGGAGTCCAGCAGTAGTGCTCTCGGCACGTTAGGATGAGTTATGCTGCGTTTCGTTATGTTGCGTTCAGTTATGCAGAGTTTGGATGGGCTAGGAGAGGATATCTTTGACCTTTGTCCTACAAACTGCTATTCTGTGGATTTCTGCACTCTTTGTTGCGTTACTATACCCTATTCTGCTCTGAGCAGGTTTACAATGGTGGTCGCGTCACGTTGCGATATGTTTTGTTACTTTCGTCTAT
>NW_017077419.1:0-270 GCF_001483705.2 Eufriesea mexicana | reverse complement strand
TAGTCGAAAATGTCAATAAAATTGAATTTTCGAGGCAGATTCTATAGAATTGCAATGGCTACAGCACGGCAATAGTATCATTCCTCCTTATTTATACAAGAAATTTAGCTCACGACGATATTAGTCGAAAATGTCAATAAAATAACATTTTCCAGACAGATTCTGCAGCATTGCAATGGCTATAGCTCGCCAATACTTTCTTTCCTTATTATTAATGCAAGAATGTTAGCTCGCCACTATATTTGTCGAAAATGTCAATAAAATTGAATC
>NW_017077418.1:0-270 GCF_001483705.2 Eufriesea mexicana | reverse complement strand
CTATTCACCAAGCTATAACAGACTATAGATTTTCAGTAGACATATTATCTGGCAAGAAAATGGTTGTACTTGCCACTGTATTGAGGGCGTTGGGCGACCTATTCAACAAGCCACAACGGATTATAGATTTCGAATAGACCAATTCTCTGGCAAGTAAATGGCTGTTCTTGCCATTGGTTGAAGGCGATAGGCGTCCTATTCACCAAACTATAACAGATTATAGATTTTGAATAGGCCTATTCCCAGGCAAGTAGGTGGCAGTACTTGAGA
>NW_017077417.1:0-270 GCF_001483705.2 Eufriesea mexicana | reverse complement strand
ATAGCCAAACGTGGCATAAGCCACCGTACCTAAGCTAAGTCTATCCTACCGAGACCACTACTGTTGGCATCCCCAGAGCCAAGCAGAGTGCAGTAGAGCCCATTCGAGCGCAGAAGTCCTCTGAATAGCAGTGTATAGCACGAAAGTTGAATATAACCTGACCGAGCGTAACCTAACCTAACCTAATCGAACGTAATATATCTCAAACTACCGTGCCGAGACCACTATCGCTGAACACTCCAGAGCCAAGAAGAGATTATTCGAAAACAG
>NW_017077416.1:0-270 GCF_001483705.2 Eufriesea mexicana | reverse complement strand
CGATCATGTCGACATGCGGAGAATAGACGACCTGGCACTTTCTTGCTTCACACGAGGCATCGATCCACGCGTGCGAACGGAACTGAGAAGACGAGATCCTGGACACGTACTTGAAGCGTTCGACATTGCAGAAGAGCTAGCTTCAGAACTCAAAGACGACGCAGAGTGGTATAACAGCAGACGAACGACTTACCCACACGACAATATAAAGTACCGCGATTTTCACAGACCGTCTCGACCACCCCCGTTGATGGATCGCCGACCAAATTA
>NW_017077415.1:0-270 GCF_001483705.2 Eufriesea mexicana | reverse complement strand
TGGGAAATTCAATTTTATTGACAGTTTCGACTAATATCGTGTTGTGCTGTCTTTCTTGCATAACAAGGAGGGTAGATGTTATTGGCGTGCTATAGCCATTACATTTCAATAGTATCTGGATTGAAGATTCAATTTTATTGACATTTTCGACTAATATCGTGGTGAACTAACTTCCATGCATAGGTAAGCAGGGAAGATACTGTTGGCGTGCAATAGCCAATGCAATGCTGTAGAATCTGGCTGGAAAGATTAATTTTATTGACATTTTCG
>NW_017077414.1:0-270 GCF_001483705.2 Eufriesea mexicana | reverse complement strand
GTATGGATGGATGGATGTATGGTTGTATGAATTGATGTATGTATGGTTGGATGGATGTATGGAATATTGAATGTACGGATAGATAGATGTATGGATCGATGGATGTATGGATGAGTGCCTGTATGGATGGATGGATGTTTTGATGGATGTATGGATGTATGTACGCATGTCTGTATGGATATATCTACGGATGTATGTTTGGATGAATTGTTTTAATGATGGATTGATATATGGATGGACGGATGTTCGGATGTATGGATGTATGGACGT
>NW_017077413.1:0-270 GCF_001483705.2 Eufriesea mexicana | reverse complement strand
AGGCCTTCTGTTTTTGCCTCCACCCCCCACTCTCTCACTCATCGCCGAGAGGACACGACGGCGTCCGATCATGCCCGATAATCGGTTACAATTGTGACGTCATATTCGTCTTCGCAGTGGCCAGTTGATCAGGCTTATTTATCACGTGGAGGTTATTAGCGCATAAAAATTCCTCTAACGTTTTTCCACGTTCTTATTATTGGCTGCTCGATGATGATAATTAGTAGTCTTATGATATTTTTCCAGTATTTCCCTGATTAATTCTAGGTG
>NW_017077412.1:0-270 GCF_001483705.2 Eufriesea mexicana | reverse complement strand
GGTCCCGACCCACAACGCGACAAAGTACCCGACGCGCCGGACATTCCTCCAGAGTGTGCAGCGACGTGTCCCGCCCTTCACCGCAGTGATGACAACGCGTAACACATTCCCGCCCGATACGAAGCACGTACTCGCCGAAGCACCCGTGCCCGGATAGCACCTGTGTCAGACGGAAAGTGTGCCGGCTGCCGCTGCGCCCACATGCATCCAGCACGGGGAGGACAGCCTCGATATGCCGGTGCAGGCGGATGCTCGGCTTCCTCAGCCGAG
>NW_017077411.1:0-270 GCF_001483705.2 Eufriesea mexicana | reverse complement strand
CTATTGTTGTAATCTCGAGGTACAAGAAGTATATACTACAGCACAGTAGTGTGAGGAAATTAAACGGAAAAGAGTATGTACAGCGAAGTCAAAGCTATCCTCTCCTAACCTTACCTATCGTGACAAAGCCGAAAGTAGCGTGACAAACCCTAACGTGCCGCGACCACTATTGCTGGCCTCTCCACAGCCAAGCAACATATTAAAGGCGAATAGAGCGCAGATATCCGTAGAATCGCAGCGTATAGCACAAAAATCAAAGATACCCTCCCC
>NW_017077410.1:0-270 GCF_001483705.2 Eufriesea mexicana | reverse complement strand
ATATACAAGGAAATAACCCTTTCTTGACAGGACAAAAACTTAATATTATGCTGTCCGGTGACAGTTGGTGTCATGTCAAAACTATCAGGCAAATGCCAATGACACCACGTTGGTATCATGCGCAAATGGTGAATCAGTTCTACCAGCACCAAACAAAAGAATCCCAAATAGACGTACAGATGGCATAGTGTTAACATAACCTATACCAGAATACTAATCAATTCCGGGTCTTTTATTTTTATTCGCGTACAGAAAAGGTCCCATCACAAA
>NW_017077409.1:0-270 GCF_001483705.2 Eufriesea mexicana | reverse complement strand
TGTGATATACACTGCTATTGGTTCGATACCTGTGCACTGCATTGCTCTACTGGCATCTGCTTGTCTCCGTGAAGGCCAGGAAGAGTGGACGTGGGGCGTATGGTTATGATAGGCTCCGTTTGTTAGGCTAAGCTAGATCTAGTTTCATTAGGATGACTTCGACTTTTGTGCTATACACTGCTATTCGGTCGATATCGGCGCTCTGCGTTGCTCTGCTAGCATCTGCTTGTCTCTGGGGAGGCCAGCAATAGCGGTCGTGGTACGGTAGAT
>NW_017077408.1:0-270 GCF_001483705.2 Eufriesea mexicana | reverse complement strand
CAAAGGGTTAATAAAATCTTGAATTATCTCTTTATTACATGAATCATATCGTTCCAAACATTTCGATTAGGCATAGCGTCTATATTCACTTTTCATATGTAAGCATTCGGATACTACCTTGTATGATTGTGTGTATGCCCACCTGCAAATTCTTTCCATACTTGTGTGAACAAATATCTGCAATATGTAACGAATTGCGTTCCATCCGTCTTGCTATGCTATTTTTTCCCCCGTGAACAATCAATATCTATCAATCTGCCAATACGATTA
>NW_017077407.1:0-270 GCF_001483705.2 Eufriesea mexicana | reverse complement strand
ACAGCAGTCTGGTGCGCGAAAGTTGGATCAACCCTGTCCTAACTTAACCAATCGTCACACAGCAAATCGTAACGTAACCAAAACCTACGTGGGGACGCCACCGTTACTGGCCTCCCCATGGCCAAGCAGAATGTAGTAGAGCACAGTAGAGTGCATAAGTCCACCGAAAAGCACTGTACAGCACAAAAGTCGAAGCTACCCGCTCCCAGCTTAATCAAACGTGACGTCACCCTATCTAACATATATCAACCTAACGTGGCGTCACGTCTA
>NW_017077406.1:0-270 GCF_001483705.2 Eufriesea mexicana | reverse complement strand
CACATCCAGCGCCAAGCAGAACATATTATTGGAGAGTAGGGCACAGAGGTCCAGGGAATACCTGTGTCGAGCACAAAAGTCAGAGATACCATCTCCTACCCTAACCGGACATAACGCAACCATACGTGGCCTATCACAACCTAACGACACGGCCCACTATTACGGGGCACCACAGTGTCGATCAGTGTATGTTAGAGCAGAGTAGATCCCAGAAGTTCTTTGTATAGCAGTGTTGAGCTCAAAAGTCAGAGCTATCCTAACCTAACCCAA
>NW_017077405.1:0-270 GCF_001483705.2 Eufriesea mexicana | reverse complement strand
AAAATAATTGTCTTACAATTAATCTGCACTTCTTAGTTACCGCTTTGAAAATATCGTCGACTTTATGGCAGGAAGTATTCGGAATTACTATATTTCTGTAACGAAAATATCGCCGGGTGCAAAGGGTTAATACCAACTACTCACTCTCGATTTCTCTTCCATAGACTAAATATTTCCAATGCAAACATCGCCATGGTCATGGTATTACATCACTATTCTATGCATATAACCTGCTTCATTATCTCCTATTCGGTAAAGAAATCGCATTTC
>NW_017077404.1:0-270 GCF_001483705.2 Eufriesea mexicana | reverse complement strand
CTAGAGGTCATATAACCAGTGGTTATAAAATTAATTTTTATGGTAAAACTTATACTGGTGTTATCTATGTTGTAAGAAAAGGGATGAGTATCGAGATTATGATGAAATTTTATGGATTGCTGATGACTGTAAGCCAAAAATGATTGCAGAAGATGCTAGTGCATATTCAGGACATATTCATTGACCAAAGTTTCGTAAAATTAGACTATAATCCTATTCTTTATGGCCATATTATAACAAGAACCACTAATAGAACATTAAGAGGGACGC
>NW_017077403.1:0-270 GCF_001483705.2 Eufriesea mexicana | reverse complement strand
GGGTGGATGTATGGATGGGTGGATGTATGGATGGATGGGTGTATGGAAAGATGGATGTATGGAAGGATGTTTGTATGGTTGAATAGATGTTTGGAATGATGTATGTATGGGTGGATTGAGGTATGGATGGACGGATGTACGGAAGTATGTATTTATGGATATGTGTATGTTTGAATGTATGGATGGATGGATGGATGGGTGCATACGTGTATGGATCGATGGGTGTATGGATGGGTGCTTGTATGGGCGGATGGATGTATGGTTCGATGG
>NW_017077402.1:0-270 GCF_001483705.2 Eufriesea mexicana | reverse complement strand
CTTAAATAACAAGGAATGATTCTATTGGCATGCTATAGCCACTGCAATGCTATAGAATTTGACCGGAAAATTTAATTTTATTGACATTTTCGTCTAATATCGTGGTGAGCAAATTTAGTTGCATAAATCAGGAGGAAAGATTCTATTGGCATGCTGTAGCCACTGCAATGCTACAGAAACTGACTGGAAAATTCAATTTTATTGACTTTTTCGTCTAATATCGTTGTGAGCTAATTTTGTTGCATAAATAAGTAGGAACGATTCTGTTGG
>NW_017077401.1:0-270 GCF_001483705.2 Eufriesea mexicana | reverse complement strand
TACAATTTGTTTTTGTTGGCAATAGCCGATTCGCGATTTCTTTTGGTATCCTACAATATTGTAGGATGATAAGCTTGGGTTTGGCTCGAACGTATTATCTGGAGTGCGTGCGGAAAGATGAATGACCGTGTGCTAGGATCGTGTGGACGGGATGTTTATGAAAGTATCGGTTGCAAGTGAAGAGTGCCTCTAGTAATACGTCTAATTGTAAGTGTTTGGGCTACGTGGCCCACTGAGGGCAAGGCTGTAAGGAGTGCGTGAGAAAAGCGT
>NW_017077400.1:0-270 GCF_001483705.2 Eufriesea mexicana | reverse complement strand
TGAATTTTCCGGCCAGATTCTATAGCATTGAAATGGTTATAGCTTGCCAATATAATCTTTCCTTGTTAATGCAAGAAAGTTACCTCACCACGATAATTGTCGAAAATGTCAATAAAATTAAATCTGCCAGGCACATTCTATATCATTGCAATGACAATAGCACGCCAGTAGTATCCTTGCCCATTATTTATGCAAGAAAGTAAGCTGACCACGATATTAGTCAAAAATGTCAATAAAATTAAATTTTCCAGACAGATTCTTCTGCATTGC
>NW_017077399.1:0-270 GCF_001483705.2 Eufriesea mexicana | reverse complement strand
TCAAAGTCTATAACCTTTTGTAGTTCGGTGAATAGAAAGAATAGCGCCTTCAATCCAACCGCAGGTACAGCCATCTACTTGCCAGATAATAGGCCTATTCAAAATCTATAATCTATTATATCTTGGAGAATAGGTCGCCTAACGTCTTCAACCAATGGCAAGTACAGAAATCTACTTGCCAGAGAATTGGCCTTTTCAAAATATTTAAAATGTTATAGCTTGGTGAATAGATCGCCTAACGCCTTCAATCCAATGGCAAGTGCAGTCATC
>NW_017077398.1:0-270 GCF_001483705.2 Eufriesea mexicana | reverse complement strand
CGTATGGTTTGTTTTGGTTAGACTATGTTCGGTAAGTGTACCTTTGGCATTCGTGCTGTACAGTGTTTTCGGGTGGACCTCTGCGATCGACAGTGCTCCACTGTATTCTGCTCGGCTCTGAGGAGGTCACCAATAGTGGTCGCGGCACATTACGTTTAGGTAGTCTGCGTTTGGTTATATTAGGTTAGCCTCGGTAAGGTTTGGATGGCTATGACTTTTGTGCTATACACTGCGGTTCTATGGATTTCTGCGCTCCACTGTCCTATAGTC
>NW_017077397.1:0-270 GCF_001483705.2 Eufriesea mexicana | reverse complement strand
GTTTAGCTACGTTTGCTCTTGTTATGTCTGTTTAGGTTAGGATGGGCTACTCCGTCTTTTGTGATATACACCGCCTTTGGTCGAATTCTGCGCTCTAATGTGCTCTAGTATGCTCTGCTTGGCGCTGGATAGGTCAGAAATGCCGGTCTCGTCACGATATACTTTGCAACACTACGTTTGGATTGGTTAGGTTGGGTCATGTTATGTTAGGATATGTTTGACTCTTGTGCTATATACTGCAGTGCGTTGGATTTCTGAGCTCTGCTGTGC
>NW_017077396.1:0-270 GCF_001483705.2 Eufriesea mexicana | reverse complement strand
AGCAGAATGTACTAGAGCACAGTAGATCACAGAAGTCCACCTGGTAACAGGGCACGGCATTAACGTCAATGGTATCCTAACCAACCTAACCTAAATTAACCTAACCAAATGTAACCAAATTAAACCTGACTTGCCGCGACCACTATTGCTCGCCACCCACGACTCTATCCGAGGATAGTAGAGCAATGTTGAGCACAGAAATCCACTTAATAGCAGTGTGTAACGACAAAGTCAAAGAAAACCTAACCGAACCTTTCTAACCAAACCTAA
>NW_017077395.1:0-270 GCF_001483705.2 Eufriesea mexicana | reverse complement strand
GCTATAGAATCTGGCCGGAAAATTCAATTTTATTGACATTTTCGTATAATATTGTGGTGCGATATCTTTCTTGCATAAATAAGGAGGAAAGATACTTTTGGCGAGCTATAACCATTGCAATCATATAGAATGTGCCTGGCAGATTCAATTTTATTGACAGTATCGACTAATATCGTGGTGTGCTATCTTTCATGCATAAAAAAGGACGAATGATTTTATTGGCTTGCTATAGCCTTCGCAATGCTATAGAATCTGGATGGAAAATTCAAT
>NW_017077394.1:0-270 GCF_001483705.2 Eufriesea mexicana | reverse complement strand
AGGAGGTCTATTCACCAAGCTATAACAGATTATAGATTTTGAATAGACCTATTTTCTGGCAAGCAGATGGTAGTACTTGCCATTGGATTGAAGGCGTTTGGCGATCTATTCACGAAGCTATAGCAGATTATAGATTTTGATTAGACCTATTTTCTGGCAAGTAGATGACTGTACTTGCCAATGGATTGAAGGCGGTAGGCGATCTAGTTACCAAGCTATAGCAGATTATAGATTTTGGATAGACCTATTCTCTGACATGTAGATGGCTGT
>NW_017077393.1:0-270 GCF_001483705.2 Eufriesea mexicana | reverse complement strand
ATTCATACATCGGTACACCCGTATCATCCACACATCCATCCAACAATCCATCCACCCATCTATGCGTCCATACATACATCAGACCATATGTCCATACAAACACTCGTACATTCATTCATAAATACTTCCATACTTACATCATTACATACATCCATACTTTCATTCGTAGATACATCCACACGTACATCCACACATACATCCAAGCAAACATCCATACATACATCCGCACAAACATCGATACTTACATCCATACATCCTTACACTCATGCA
>NW_017077392.1:0-270 GCF_001483705.2 Eufriesea mexicana | reverse complement strand
GCACTATTTCTGCCCTCCTCAGAGACAAGCAGGACGCGTTAGTGGTGCGTCGAACTCAGAAGGTCATGGAATCACGCTGTACAGCAGAAAAGTCATAGCTCCCCATACCAACAGAACTTAAGCATACACTGCCTAACTGAAGCTAACGTGCCGCGGCCGCTATTGCTGCCCTACACAGAGACAAGCAGGACATACTAGAGCACAGTAGATTGCAGAGTTCCTCCGAATAGCAGTGCGCCGCAAAAGAGTTAGAGCAATCCAAACCAAACT
>NW_017077391.1:0-270 GCF_001483705.2 Eufriesea mexicana | reverse complement strand
TTATATGACAAAAGTCAGGGCCACCCTAACCACACGTAGCCAAGCCTAACTTGACGAAACGAAACCTAAATCAGCCCATTGTGACACGACCGTCATTGCTAGCTTCCCCAGGGTCGAGCAGAGTATAGTAGAGCAATGAGGAGCGCAGAAGACCACCGAATAGCAGTGTGAAGCACAAAAGTCAAAGATATGGTATCCTCATCCGATCAAACTTAACATTACCGAACGAAGTTAACGCAACCTAACATGTCTGCACTATTATTGCTGACC
>NW_017077390.1:0-270 GCF_001483705.2 Eufriesea mexicana | reverse complement strand
TTTATGAGTGGGTGGACGTTTGAATAGGCGGATGTACGGAAGTATGGATGTATGTATGGATGTGTGTATGCATGTATGTATGGATGTGTGGATGGGAGTGTATATGGATGTATGAATTGATGTATGTATGGATGTACGTATGGATGTGTGTATAGATGTACATATTGTTGGATGGGTGTATGGGTGGATGGAAATATGGATGTATATGTGTGTGGATTTATGGATGTATGGATGGATGCACATATGGATGGATGCTTGTATGAATGTATG
>NW_017077389.1:0-270 GCF_001483705.2 Eufriesea mexicana | reverse complement strand
GAAGGATGGATGGATTGGTGGATGGAAGTATGGATGGAAGGATGTATGGATCGATGGATGTATTGATGTGTGGATGTTTGGATGGATGGATGTATGCAAGTATGGATGGATGGATGCATGAATGGATGGCTGTATGGATGGATGGATGTATGGATATATTGGGGTGTGGATGGGCGGATGTACGGAAGTATGGATGTATATATGGACGTGTGTATGGGAGTACGTATGGATGTGTGGATGTACGTATGGAAGTATGTATGGATGGATGGT
>NW_017077388.1:0-270 GCF_001483705.2 Eufriesea mexicana | reverse complement strand
TTGCCGCGACCGCTATTGCTGGCCTCCCTAAAGCCAAGCTGAACATATTAGTGGAAAATAGAGTGCAGAAAGACATAGAATCGCTGAGCATGGTACAATATTCGGAGCTACCCCATCCTAACGTAGTCAAACGTAACACAACCGATCGTAGCTTAAATCAACCTAAAGTGCCAATACCACTATTGCCAGCCTCCACATCGCCAAGCAGAATATACTAGGGTGTAGGAGAGCGCAGAAAGCCATCAAACTCCTGTGTATACAACAAAAGTA
>NW_017077387.1:0-270 GCF_001483705.2 Eufriesea mexicana | reverse complement strand
GCCGAAGTAGGCTGTGTTTGGCTATGTTCTATTGGTTTGGGTTAGGATTTCGTAGCTTTGACTCTTCTGATATACACCTCGATTCTATGGATCTTTGCGTTCTAGTTTTCGCTTATGTGTTCTGCTTGTCTCTGCGGTGGCATGCAATAGCAGTCGCGGCACGCTGGCTTGAATTATGTTACGTTTGGTGCTGTCACGATTGTTTACGTAAGGAGATGATAACTTTGACTTTAGTGCCAAAGCCTGTCACTAGGTGGGTTTCTGCGCCCT
>NW_017077386.1:0-270 GCF_001483705.2 Eufriesea mexicana | reverse complement strand
CAGAACAGCGAATAGCGCAGAAATCCACCGAGCAGAAGTCTATAGCACAAAACTCAAAGCTATGCCGTCCTGACCAGACCAAACCTGACCAGACCAATCGTAATATGTCTGAACCTATCGTGCAGCGAACACTATTTCTGGCCGCCCAAGTGCCAGCATTGCACATTAGAGCACAGCAAAGCGGAGAAATCCACCGAGAAGCAGTACGTAGCGCAGAAATCAAGGGTAGCCTATCCCAACCAAACCAGCCGTAACACCACCAAACTTAAC
>NW_017077385.1:0-270 GCF_001483705.2 Eufriesea mexicana | reverse complement strand
CCTCCTTATTAAATAAAGAATTGTTCTTGTTGTTTGTTATTCAAATTTCATCCACCACTAACACTATCAATAGTACGAGTATAGTAAATTATGTATGCAAGTTTGAGTACCGATAAACATCCTTTATGTACATTGAATGGTTAGGACTGAATTAGGTTTGGGTTAGGGGAGAGTTTCTATAAACATCCTTCATTATATAGTAAATGATCAGGATTAGATTAGATTCGAATTATGTTTGATGAAAGATGGAGGGTGTCTATAGTAAGTGTA
>NW_017077384.1:0-270 GCF_001483705.2 Eufriesea mexicana | reverse complement strand
ATCCATACGTCCATCCATACATATTTCCACACATGAATCCATACATACATCCATACATAATTCGATCCATGCGCCCACCCATCCATCCATTCATCCGTATATCCATCCATACATCCATACATCCATCCATCCATATAAAATACATACAACCCCACGCACATCCAGGAATATATCCATACAACCATCCATACGTCCCTCCATACATACAACCATACATAAATACATCCATCCGTACACACATCCATCCATACATCCACCCATCCATACATC
>NW_017077383.1:0-270 GCF_001483705.2 Eufriesea mexicana | reverse complement strand
ATATAGAATCTTGTTGAAAAATTCATTTTTACTGACATTTTCGTCTGATATCGTGGTGAACTACCTTTCGTGCATAAATAAGGAGGAAAGATTCTATTGGCGTGCTATAGCCATTGCAATGCTATCGAATCTGGCGCGAAATTTCAGTTTTGCTGACATTTTCGACTACTATCGTCGTGACCTAACTTTCTTGCATAAATAAGCAGTAAAGATTCTACTGGCGTGCTATTGCCACTGCAATGCTATAGACTCTGCAAGGAAAATACAATT
>NW_017077382.1:0-270 GCF_001483705.2 Eufriesea mexicana | reverse complement strand
TGACAAATTCTTTCCACGGTCTTCTCGATTCTTCGCGAAGCCGCGAAATATCCGCGAAATCAAAAATTGAAGATCAAAAATTTAGAAAATAAATTCAAATTAACTCAAAGTTCTCCCTAAAGTCTCGTTTATCGTTTACGATCTGGGACTCCGAAATACTTAAAGTAAATCGCGAAATTTCGATAAAATAACAAATTGGTAGAATACTCTCTCGGAAGGGGAGTATATAGCACCGACGAAGGATAAATTGAGAGAAATGAGGAATAAAGG
>NW_017077381.1:0-270 GCF_001483705.2 Eufriesea mexicana | reverse complement strand
CCTGGCAGATTCAATTTTATTTACATTTTCGACTAATATCGTAGTTAGCTATCTTTCTTGCGTCAATAAGGCGGAAAGATTCTTTGGCGTGCTGTTGGCACTGCAGTGCCAAAGAGTCTGCCTGGAAAAATCAATTTTACTAACAATTACAGCTTATATGGTGGTGAGCTAACTTTCCTCCACAAATCAGGAGGAAAGATTCTGTTTGCATGCTATAGGCATTGCAATGCTATAGGACCTTGCTGGAAAAATCAATCTTATAGTCATTTT
>NW_017077380.1:0-270 GCF_001483705.2 Eufriesea mexicana | reverse complement strand
AAGAGAAATACGTTTCTGAGCGTAGCTGTCTGCAGAATGCAATAGCCGCTCAATGAATCTGTTGGCTGATCATCTACGCTTTTCAGGAATCGTAGAAAGATCAATGGATAGAGCAATCATCGCTGGAGCCACTGACTCATGTCAAAAGAAAACGGACTACAGCCGTCGTTCTAGGAATGTAGCCATCTGATTAATTTGATCACTGATGAATTGTACTCCGCGGCAGCTCTAGAATATAGGTTGCACAGATCGGTTATGGCTAGATATATA
>NW_017077379.1:0-270 GCF_001483705.2 Eufriesea mexicana | reverse complement strand
ATACCGTGGGGAGCTGACTTCCTTCCATATTTAGGTGGAAAGATTCTATTATCGTGCTATAGCCATAGCAATGCTATAATATCAGGCTGAAAAGTTCAATTTTATTTACGTTTTCGTCTAATATCGTGGTGAGATAATTTTCTTGCATAAATAAGGAGGAAGGATACCATTGGCGTGCTATAGCCATTGCAATGCTATAGAATCAGTCTGAAAAATTCAATTTTATTGTCATTTTCGTCTAATATCGTGGTGCGATAATTTTCTTGCATA
>NW_017077378.1:0-270 GCF_001483705.2 Eufriesea mexicana | reverse complement strand
TGTATGAATGTGTGAATGGGTGGATGGAAGAATGCATGGTTGTATGCATGTATGGATCTATGGATGTATGGATGTATGGACGTATTAATGTACGAATTTGTGGATTTACGGGTGTATGGATGTATGTATGGATGGATGGATTTATTGATGTATGTATGTATGCATGGATGGATGGATGGATTGGTGTATAGATGTATGGATGTCTATATGTATGGATCGGTGGACGTAAGGATGGGTGGACGTATGGATGGATGAATGTATCGAAGGGTG
>NW_017077377.1:0-270 GCF_001483705.2 Eufriesea mexicana | reverse complement strand
GAATCTTTCCTCCTTATTCATGCAATAAAGTTAGCTCACCACGATATTAGCAGAAAATGTCATTAAAAGTGAATTTTCCAGGAAGATTATATAGCTTTGCAATGCCCATAGCACGCCAATAGATTATTTCCTCCTTATATAAGCAAGAAAGTTAGCTCAAAACGATGTTAGTCGAAAATGCCAATGAAATCGAACTTTCCAGCCATGTTCTATAGCATCGCGACGGCTATAGCATGCCAATTGTATCCTTTCCACTTATTTATGAAAGAA
>NW_017077376.1:0-270 GCF_001483705.2 Eufriesea mexicana | reverse complement strand
CAAGGCATTGTAGGTTGGAATATGTTGCTCTTGGTTATGCCACGTTAGGTCAGGTTATGATAGAATGACTTTGAACTTTGTGCCGTACACTGCCATTCGGTGGATTTCTGCGCTCTACTGTGCTCTAATTCGCTCTGCTTGGCTCTGTGGAGGCCAGAAAATGTGGTGTCGGCACGTTAGGTTTAAGTAGTCTACGTACCGATATGACAGGTTAGGTCATTTATGGGAAGTGTGTCTTTAACGTTTGTGCTACTCGCTGCTGTTTGACGG
>NW_017077375.1:0-270 GCF_001483705.2 Eufriesea mexicana | reverse complement strand
ATAAGAATATCACGGATATGTTGGTTGTCCTTAAAAGCCTGATATTTTTTAACCTAGTTGGTCATTAGGAATGATTCACATTACCAAATAGTGTTGGAGTAAAAAATTATCGAAAAGTGAAATCATCTATACCTCAATACAAGTCTTAACATATATTTATGTATTATCCTTAAATCAATTTTATATCCTAAATTCATATTATGCAAAAAAAACTTAATGCCAGTACTACCATATCCGTTAAAATAACGAATTCCTGATTTCCTGCTTTAT
>NW_017077374.1:0-270 GCF_001483705.2 Eufriesea mexicana | reverse complement strand
AGACGTATTCCACTAATATCGTGGTGGGCGAGATTTTGGGCATAAATAAGGAGGAAATATTCTGTTGTCGTGCTATAGCCATTGGAATGCTATAGAATCTGGCTGAGAAGTACAATTTTATGACATACTCGGCTAATATCGTGGTTACCTACCTTTCTTGCATATATAAGGAGGAAAGATACTGCTGGCGTACTATAGCCACTGCAGTCCTTTAGAACCTGGCTGGAGAATTCAATTTTATTGACATTTTCGACTAATATCGTGGTGAGC
>NW_017077373.1:0-270 GCF_001483705.2 Eufriesea mexicana | reverse complement strand
TAACCTAACAATGACACATAAGCAAACGAACAACGAAACATTCGAATATTACACGAAATATTCGAATTCTCAAGTAAAGATCAATAGAAGGAAAGAATAAAGTCTGAAAAAGGAAAAATATTTAAATCCTGAAAAGAAAGAATATTAAAACCTGAAGAAATAATAAATTAGACCAGAAAACGAAATAATTATTAACAACCCAACGATGAGACATAAACAACCCAAAGATTAGATATAAGCGACCCGACGATGAGAAATAAACAAACCAAC
>NW_017077372.1:0-270 GCF_001483705.2 Eufriesea mexicana | reverse complement strand
TGTACTTGCAATTGGATTGAAGGCGTTATGCGATCTATTCTCCAAGCTATAACGGGTTATAGATTTTGAATGGACCTATTCTCTGGTAAGTAGATGGCTGTACTTGCCATTGGTTTGAAGGCGTTAGGCTGTCTATTCACCAGTCTACAACAGGTAATAGATTTTGAATAGACCAATTCTCTGGCAAGTAGCTTGCTGTAATTGCCGTTGGATTGAAGGCGTTAGGCGATGTATTCACCAAGCAATAACAGATTATAGATCTTGAATAGA
>NW_017077371.1:0-270 GCF_001483705.2 Eufriesea mexicana | reverse complement strand
CCCCCCCCCCCCCTCCCGCCATCGTCGTGCAGAACATATTAGAGGACGGTAGAGAGCTGAAATCCATAGAATCGCAGAGTATAGCACAAAAGTCATAACTATCCAGACCTAACTCTGGCTAACCTAACATAACCAATAGCAGAATACCTAAACGTATCGTGCCGCGACCACCCTTCGTGGCCTTCTAAGAGCCGAGCAGGATATAGTGGAGCACTGTGGAGCGCAGAGATCCAACCGAAAACAGTGTATAGCACAAATGCAGAGGCTACA
>NW_017077370.1:0-270 GCF_001483705.2 Eufriesea mexicana | reverse complement strand
ACCAAGCAGGGTATAGTAGAGCACAGCCGAGCGCAGAAATCCTACGAATAACAGTGAACAGCATAAGAGTCAAATATAACCAGACTGAGCTTGGCATTACCTAACCTGACCAAACACAGCGTAACAAAACCTAATATGCCGAGAGCACTATTGCTTGCCTCGCCACAGCCAACCAGAAAATATTGGAGCACAGTAGAGCGCAGTTAACCGCGGATAACAGTGTATAGCACAGAAGCCTATACTGTCCTATCCTACCCTCACCAAACGTAA
>NW_017077369.1:0-270 GCF_001483705.2 Eufriesea mexicana | reverse complement strand
TTGCGGTCGTGGCTTGTTTAGTTGGATTATGTTACGTTCGGTTAAAGTAGGTTAGGATAGGCTAGGTCGCGGAAGCTTAGACTTTTGTTCTATACACTGCTCTTCGGTGGATTTCGGCGCCCGACTTTGCTCTAGTATATTCTGCGTGACAAATGGGAGGCTGGCTGTATTGGCCCCGGAACGTTTATCTGAGTCATGTTGTGCTCGGTTTGGTTACGATAGGGTAGCATAGGCTTATGTGCTATACACTGCTATTTGGTGGATTCATGC
>NW_017077368.1:0-270 GCF_001483705.2 Eufriesea mexicana | reverse complement strand
TTCAATTTCATTGACATTTTCGACCAATATCGTGGTGAGCTAACTTTCTTGCAGTAAATATCGAGGAAAGTTTCTATTACCGTGATATAGCCATTGCATTGCAACTGTATCTGGCTGGAAAATTCAATTTTATTGACATTTTCGACTAATATTATGGTGAGCTAAATTTCCTGCATAAATAAGGAGGAAAGATTCTATTGGCGTGCAATAGCCATTGCAATGGTTTAGATAGTGGTTGGAAAATTCGAACTTATTAACATTTTCCACTAA
>NW_017077367.1:0-270 GCF_001483705.2 Eufriesea mexicana | reverse complement strand
TGCTCTAATATTCCATGCTTGGCTCTGTGGAAGGCAGCAATTGTCGCCTCGACACGTTAGTTTGAGTTATGTAACGTTTGTTTACGTCACCTTTCGATATGTTAGGATAGGATAGCTATAGCTTTAGTGCTATGCACTGCTATTCAGCAGTTTTCTGCGATCTACTGCGTTATGTTTGGTTAGGTTGAGATATTAGGTCGCTTTAATTTCTGTGCAATACACTGCTATCCTATGGTCTTCTGCGCTCTACTCTTCTCTAATATGTTCAGC
>NW_017077366.1:0-270 GCF_001483705.2 Eufriesea mexicana | reverse complement strand
ATATCCAAGAAAGTTAGGTCACCACAATATTAGACGATAGTGTGAATAAAATTGAATTTTCCATGTGGATTCCGTAGCATTGCCATGGCTATGGCACGCCAATAGGGTGTTTCATCCATATTTAAGAAAGAAAGTTAGTTCACCACGATATTAGTCGAAATTGTCAATAAAAGTGAATCTTCCACCCAGATTCTGTAGCATTGCAATGGATATAGCGCGCTAATAGAATATTTCATCCTTGCTTATGCAAGAAAGTTAGTTCACCACGAA
>NW_017077365.1:0-270 GCF_001483705.2 Eufriesea mexicana | reverse complement strand
CTCTCATAACATATCCAAACGTAACATAACCACCCGTAGCTTAAATAAGCCTAACATGACGATGCGACAATTGCTTGCCTCCACAAAGAAAAGCAGAATGTACTTGAACACGGTAGAGCGCAGAAAGCCACCGCATTGCAGTGAATAGCACAATAGTCCATGTTGCCTTTCCCAACCTATTCAAACATACCACACCAAAACCGAGCATATCACAGCCTAACACGGTGGGTCCGTCTTTTCTGGCCTCCACAGGGACATGCCGAATATACT
>NW_017077364.1:0-270 GCF_001483705.2 Eufriesea mexicana | reverse complement strand
TTACCCTTTTCTTGGACAAATACATTTAATTCAGTGCAATTAAGATCGCTGGAATCCATTCTACAAAATACATTTTCGTACAAATAGGACTGTCTAGAAAAGGGAATTAAATTGTTATTGCCTTATTTTATTTTCATGACAATATATATTGTACAATCCTGACTTTTACGATTAAGTGTATCTTTTATATTTTTTATTACTATAGCTACATTTTTTAAAGATCAATTTTATAACCAGGTAACTTTCTCTATACACACAAACACTGTTTTA
>NW_017077363.1:0-270 GCF_001483705.2 Eufriesea mexicana | reverse complement strand
TTACATTTGGTTAGGTTAGGAGAGGATTACTTAGACTTTTGCGCTTTACGCTGCTATTCCGTGGATTCCTATGCCCTACATTGCCATAATATGCTCTGCTTGGGTCAGGGGAGTGTAACAATAGCGGTCTCGTTACGTTAGGTTGAACTAGGTTATGCTGGTGTTTGTTACGTTTGCTTAGGTTAGGACAGGCTAGCTTCGACCCTTATTCCACACACTGCGATTCTATGGATTTCTGAGCGCTGCTCTCCTCTACCATGTTCCTCTTGG
>NW_017077362.1:0-270 GCF_001483705.2 Eufriesea mexicana | reverse complement strand
TATATCAGTGCAACGGCTATAGCACGCCAATATTATCTTTCCTCCTTATTTATGCAAAAAAGGCAGCTCCCCACAATATTAGACGGAAATGTCAATAAAATTGAGTTTTTCAGCTACATTCTAAAGCATTGGAGTGGCTACAGCTCGCCGATAGAACCTTTCCTCCTTCTTTATGCAAGATAGTTAGCTCACCACGATATTAGTCGGAAATGTCAACAAAATTGAGCTTTCCAGCAAGATTCTGTAGCATTGCGATGCCTATAGCACGCC
>NW_017077361.1:0-270 GCF_001483705.2 Eufriesea mexicana | reverse complement strand
TTTCCAGCAAGATTCTGTTGCATTGTATTGCCTATAGCACGCCACTAGTATAATTCCACCTTATTTATGCAAGAAAGATAACTCACCACGATATTAGGCGAAAATGCCAATAAAATTGAACTTTCTAGACAGATTCAACAGCATTGCAATGGCTATAGCACGTCAAGAGGATCTTTCCTCCTTACTTACGCAAGGAAGTTAACTCACCACGACATTAGTCGAACATGTCAATAAAATTGAACTTTCTAGAGAGATTCTACAGCATTGCAA
>NW_017077360.1:0-270 GCF_001483705.2 Eufriesea mexicana | reverse complement strand
CTTAGCTCTCGTGAGGCCGTCAATAGCTTTCATGGCACGACCGGTTGCGTTACTTTACGTCTGCTTATGTTACGTTTGGTTAGGCTAGGATAGGATAACTTTGACTATTGTGCCATAAGCTGCTATTCGGTGGATATCTGCGCTCTACTGTGATCTAATATGCCCAGCGTAGCGCTGGGAGGTCCGGCAGTAGTGCTCTCGGCACGTGATGTTGAGTTATGTTTCGTTTGGTCATGTTACGCTTGGTTAGTTCAGGACTGGGTAGCTTTG
>NW_017077359.1:0-270 GCF_001483705.2 Eufriesea mexicana | reverse complement strand
AGATCATCAGTGGGCAGATTAATAAAGCGGCGACTGTACTGTGATGATGGCTGTTCTCAGTACTGATTCGTCAACTGTTAACGCCTCGAGAGGTAATGGGAGAGTCCTTCGTCATTCTGAAACTGCAAAAGAATTTACATTGTCACTCAACAGCTTAACCGAACGGCAAGGATCCTTTCTTGGCGCATACACCGGATATTTTACTTAGAATAGAAAACATTCGTATCCATAACCGATGTATTCATTGTTTATTCTACTTCTGCTGTGGAA
>NW_017077358.1:0-270 GCF_001483705.2 Eufriesea mexicana | reverse complement strand
AAGTCAAGGATACCCAAACCCAACATGACCTAAGCTAACCTAACCAAACGCAGCCTAACATAAATTAAAGTGCCACGGCCGCTATTGATGGCCTGTGTGGGCCAGAACAAAGCGTACTAGACCAGAGTAGAGCGCATGAATCCACCGAATGACGGTGCATGGCGCAAAAGTTTAAGTAGCATATCCTGCCCCAGCCAAACGTAACGCGCAAGACGTAACCTAACCCAACCTATGATGACGAGACCACTATTTCTGGCCTACTCCGAGGCA
>NW_017077357.1:0-270 GCF_001483705.2 Eufriesea mexicana | reverse complement strand
GAACGACGTAGTCGTGGTGGGATGCTACGTCTCCCCCAGCCGCGGCCTCTCGTCGTGCGAGAGCTTCCTGGACGAGCTCGGAGGTTTCCTTAGTGGACACATGGCTCATCCGGTACTGGTCCTGGGGGACTTCAACGCCCACTCCGTGGCGTGGGGGTCCCCGCGAACGGACGCTCGGGGAGAGGCTCTGCAAGGTTGCGCCGCGGTGTTGGATCACCGGTTGCTCAATCGGGGTTCCGTAAGCACGTGCGTTCGGTGGAACGGCACGTC
>NW_017077356.1:0-270 GCF_001483705.2 Eufriesea mexicana | reverse complement strand
ATTTGCTGGCTCAACAATTTTTCGATCGATTTAACCGATAAAAAGCTTCGATCTTTTAAATCGAATGTGTGCACGTATTCGTTGTATTGTGATATACCCACGAAGGTCGGTGTAAGGTAATGTTTTTAAGAAAAATTTCTTTCGTGTGCAATTTGGGTATAAAGGGAGGTTATTTCGCCCACGAAGTTGTGCAACTTTAGTCGGAGAATCGTACAAGAAACGTGGACATTTCGTAAATTGTTTGGCGTATTACGCGAAACGAAAACACGT
>NW_017077355.1:0-270 GCF_001483705.2 Eufriesea mexicana | reverse complement strand
CGAAAATGTCAATAAAATTGAATTTTCCATCCAGATTCTATAGCATTGCGATGGCTATAGCAATCCAGTGGAATTATTCATCCTTTTTTATGCAAGAAAGGTATCTCACCACGATGTTAGTCGGAAACGTCAATAATATTGAACTTTCCAGCCACATTCTGCAGTATTGAAATGGAAATATCACGCCAATCGATTCTTTCCACCTTGTTTATGCAAGAAACTCAGCTCACCACGATATTTGTCGAAACTGTCAATAACATTGAATCTGCC
>NW_017077354.1:0-270 GCF_001483705.2 Eufriesea mexicana | reverse complement strand
TTGCCATTGGATTGAAGGCGTTGGGCGATCTATTCACCTAGCTATAACAGATTATAGATTTTGGATAGACCTATTGTCAGGCACGCAGATGGCAGTACTTGCGATTGGATTGAAGGCGTTTGGCGATCTATTCTCCATGCCATGACAGATTATAGAGTTTGAATAGTCCTATTCTCTGGCAAGCAGATGGCTGTTCTTGCCATTGGTTTGAAGGCGTTGGGCGATCTATTCTCCATTCTATAGCAGGTTATAGATTTTGAATAGACCTAT
>NW_017077353.1:0-270 GCF_001483705.2 Eufriesea mexicana | reverse complement strand
GGTGGATTTCTGCTCCCTACTGTGCTCTAGTATGTCCTGCTTGGCTCTCGGGAGGGCAGCAATGGCGGTCACCGAACGTTAGGTAGAGATAGGCTACGTTTGATAAATATTCTGTTGGTTTGGGCTTGGTTTGTGCACCTTAGGCTTTAAGGATGTACACCGCGATTCGACGGATTTCTGCGCGCTACTCTCTACTAACGTTTTCCACTTGGCTCTGGTGAGGGCAGCAATAGCGATGTCGACACGTTATAATGGGTCAGTATATGTTCG
>NW_017077352.1:0-270 GCF_001483705.2 Eufriesea mexicana | reverse complement strand
GCATCCACACATCTGTACATCAATACATCCATACATCCATATATCCTGCCAACTACATATTACGAACCATACATCCATTCATCCATACACCGATACATCCATACATCCATACATCCATACATTCATGCATATATACATCCGTACATCCATTTACCCTTACACACATACATTCGTACATCCATCCACTCATACATCCATACATCCATTCATCCATACATCCATACATCCATACATCCATGCATCCATACATCCATACATCCATACATCCAT
>NW_017077351.1:0-270 GCF_001483705.2 Eufriesea mexicana | reverse complement strand
TAGCCAGACTGAATATAACGTGCCGCTTCCGCTGCTGCTGGCCTCCACAGAGCCAAGCAGAATGCAGTAAGGCACAGTAGATCATAGGGACCCACCGAATTACATTGTATAACAGAAAAGTCGAAGCTATCCCAGCATAACAAAAACTAACATCTCTTAGCCAATCGTAGCATAAACCAACATAACGTGCCGAGACCATTATCACTTGCATGCCCAGAGTCGTGCAGAATATACTAGAGAACTCTAGAGCGCAGAAATTCGCCGGATTGT
>NW_017077350.1:0-270 GCF_001483705.2 Eufriesea mexicana | reverse complement strand
TCCATCGAACCATAATCCATCCATACATACTAGCACCCATCAATAGATCCAGCGATCCATACACCTATCCATCCATACATCCATCCATCCATACATTCATACATCCGCACATCCATAATTCCATCCACTCATACATCCATCCATACATACATCCATATATATATACATCCATACATCCATCCATACAAACATCCATATATATATACGTCCATACATCCATACATATATACATCCATACATCCAAACATCCGTACATCCATACATACATCT
>NW_017077349.1:0-270 GCF_001483705.2 Eufriesea mexicana | reverse complement strand
GAGGAGGCGGTGGAGGAGGAGGAGGAGGAGGATGAAGAGGACGGAGCAGGAGACGGAGGAGAAAGAGGCGGAGGAGGCAGAAAAGCGGAGGTGGCTCGTTCGGGGGATCTTTATCAAAGTCAACGCACGCCGGTCACCATGGCAACGAAATTGGATTTTTTTTTCGAAGTTTTTTCGGCCCTTCTCGCCGGCGCCCATTCCCGAAGGGGGCGCGAGAGAGGAGATGGAGGCTCGACGGAGGAGATGGCGGCGGCGGTGGCGGTGGCGGCA
>NW_017077348.1:0-270 GCF_001483705.2 Eufriesea mexicana | reverse complement strand
AATAGTGTGTTTCCTACTTATTTATGCGAGAAAGTTTGCTCACCACGATATTATTAGGAAATATCAATAAAATAGAACTTTCCAGACCGACCCTATTGCACAGCCGTGTCTATAGCACGCCAAAAGGATATTTCCTCCTAATATATGCGAGAAAGTGTGCTCCCCACGATATAGTCAAAATATCAATAAAATTGAGCTTTCCAGTTTGTTCCTATTGCATTGCAACGGCTACATCACGCCAGTAGAAACATTCCCCCTCATTTATGCGAG
>NW_017077347.1:0-270 GCF_001483705.2 Eufriesea mexicana | reverse complement strand
ATAGCAGTGCAATGTAGAACGCAGAAAACGTTCGGATAGCAGTGTATAGCGCAAGAGTCAAAGATATCCTATCTAAGTTCAGTCAAACCTAACATAACTCAACCTAACGTGCCGAGAGTATTACTTCTGGCGTCCATAGAGACAAGGGGGGTGCGATATCGCACACAAGAGCGCAGAAGTTCATAGAATTGCAGTGTGTTCCACAAAAGTCAATGCTATCCTAACCAAACACAGCGTAACCTAACCAAACCAAACGCGCCGTAACTCAAC
>NW_017077346.1:0-270 GCF_001483705.2 Eufriesea mexicana | reverse complement strand
CTTAGCACCGGGAAGGCCATAAAGGGTGGCCTTGGCACGTTATGGTGGGACAGGTAACTTTCGTTTAGGTTGGGTAAAGCTAAGTTTAGTTAGGGTAGCCTTGACTTTCGCTCTGTTCAATGATGTACGGCGGATTTCTGTGCTGTACTGTGCTCTAGTACGACCTGCTTGGCTCTCGGGAGGCCAGCAATTGTGGTTGCTTCGAGGTAGCTTGATTTAGTTTACGTTTGGTTATGTTACGATTAGTTATGTTAGGAGATCTAGCTTTGA
>NW_017077345.1:0-270 GCF_001483705.2 Eufriesea mexicana | reverse complement strand
CTCCAGATACTATTCCTATGTACATTCTTACAATATTGCGTGATTAGTTTTGTAATATTAAGGATCTCGAGTGTGATCGTTAAGTAACAAAATGAAGTGTTTTCAAAACAGGTAGATTTAAATAGCTAAAACTGAAAGAAGTCGCTAAAGTGAGCACTTACTTGGATTGCTAATTATACACATTAATAAAGATTATTATTATAATAATTGCATTTACTAAATCTTCAAACGATCTGATTTTTCGATCAGAATAGCTAGGTATATACTGCA
>NW_017077344.1:0-270 GCF_001483705.2 Eufriesea mexicana | reverse complement strand
CTCCTTATTTATGCATCAAAATTAGCTCACCACGGAATTAGTCGAAAATGTCAATAAAATTGAGTTTTCCATTCAGGTTTTATAGCATTGCAATGGCGATAGCGTGCCAATAGAATTGTTCGTAACATATATAAGCAACAAAATTAGCTCACCACGATATTAGTCGAAAAAGTCACTTAAATTGAATTTTCCAGTCAGATTCTATAACATTGCAATGGCAATGGCATGCCAATAGAATCTTTCCCCATTATTTATGCAACAAAATAAGCT
>NW_017077343.1:0-270 GCF_001483705.2 Eufriesea mexicana | reverse complement strand
ATTGCAATGATATAGAATGTGGTTGGAAAATTCAATTTTATTGACATTTACGGCTAATATCGTAGTGAGTGAACATTTTCGCATAAAAAGGGATGAATGATTCTATTGGCTTCCTATAGCCTTCGCAATGCTATGGAATCAGTGTGGAAATTTCAATTTTATTGACATTTCAGGCTAATATCGTGGAGATTTAACTTTCTCGCATAAATAAGGAGGAGAGATTCCATTGGCGTGCTATAGGTTTTGCATTGCTATAGAGTCTTGCTGGAA
>NW_017077342.1:0-270 GCF_001483705.2 Eufriesea mexicana | reverse complement strand
TTTACTCCTTATTTATTCGAGAAAGCTTGCTCACCTCGATATTAGTTGAAAATGTTAATAAAATTGTGCTTTGCAGTTGGATTCTATTGCATTGCAGTGACCATATCACGCCAATAGAATCTTTCCCCAGCATTTATGCGAGAAAATTTGCTCACAACGAAATTTGTCGATAATATCAATAAAATTGAACTTACCAGTCAGTTTCTACTGCATTGCAACGTCCGTAGAACGCCGATAGGACTTTTCTACCTCATGGATGCAAGAAAGCTT
>NW_017077341.1:0-270 GCF_001483705.2 Eufriesea mexicana | reverse complement strand
TTTCGACTAATATCCTGGTGAGCTAACTTTCTTGCATAAATAAGTGGGAAAGATACAATTGGCCTGCTTCGACCGTCGCATTGCTATAGAATCTGGCTGGAAAGTTCAACTTTACTGACGTTTTCAACTAATATCGTGGTGAGCTTACTTTCTTGCATAAACATGGAGGAAAGATTCTATTGGTCAGCTATAGCAACAGCAGTGCTGTAGAATCTGAATGGAAAGTTCAATTTTATTGACAGTTTCGAATAATATCGTGGTGAGCTACCT
>NW_017077340.1:0-270 GCF_001483705.2 Eufriesea mexicana | reverse complement strand
CCGTGGTTTTTTGCATAAATAAGGAGGAAATATCCTATTGTCGTGCTAAAGCCATTGCAATGCAATAGAATCAGGTTGGAAAATTCATTTTTAAAGACATTTTAGACTCATATATTGGTGAACTAACTTTCTTGGATAAATAAGGGTGAAAAATACTATTGGCGTGCTATAGGCACGGTAATGCTATTGAACATGGCTGAAAAATTCAATTTTATTGACATTTTCGACTATTACCGTGGTGACCTAACTTTCTTGCATCTAGAAGGAGGA
>NW_017077339.1:0-270 GCF_001483705.2 Eufriesea mexicana | reverse complement strand
GAAGGCGATAGGAGATCTAATCACCAAGCTATGACAGCTTACAGATTTTGAATAGACTTACTCTCTGGCAAGCAGCTGGCTGTACTTGACATTGGTTGAAGGCGTTATGCGACATATACACCAAGCTACAACAGCTTATAGACTTGGAATAAACCTATTCTTTGGCAAGCAGATGGCTGTACTTTCCATTTAATTGGTGGCGATGGGCGATATATTCACTAAGCTATAACAGGTTATAGATTTTGAATAGAACTATTCTCTGGCAAAGTA
>NW_017077338.1:0-270 GCF_001483705.2 Eufriesea mexicana | reverse complement strand
TGGCTGAAGGGTTTGACGGGACTCTTTCGACAATCCACCGTCTGCATCACGCATCTCACAAGACAGAAGTCTCCGCGCATTTGTACCGCAAGAGAATAAAATATAATCAAAGTTTAAAGTTAAATCTTTATAAATCCCATCTTCACCACACTTCGGTATTTTATACAGAATGGACGACGTAAACGTCATAACTTCGTTATTAATGCATGTTGTACCGCGTGGTGTAAGAAGGATGAGGTCCACGCGGGTTTGGGTAGGAGTATGATAATG
>NW_017077337.1:0-270 GCF_001483705.2 Eufriesea mexicana | reverse complement strand
CCGCAGGGTATGCGTGCGTTGCGGTGCGGTGGTATGCGTGTTGTGTGCGTGTGAGTGTGTGCGCGTGTGTGTGCCTGTAAACGACCCGTCTCGCGCGCCTGGACATGATGGTTTCGGGTGCGGTTACCCGTCGCGCAGGGAGGGAACTGCGGTTGCGTCGCGTGGGCGTCCTGGCAACTGCGTCGCCGAGAAGTCCAGGGCGCACCAAAATGCGAAGGCCTGGCCATCGTGGGGGTTTTAGTGGGTAAAAATCCCACATAGCCCTGCCCC
>NW_017077336.1:0-270 GCF_001483705.2 Eufriesea mexicana | reverse complement strand
CGATGGTTTAATCTGTTCAATTATGATTTAAACCCTATAACAACTATAGAATCACAAAATACGTACCATAGACCCGCGAGTCGTTACAAATTGGCAATACAGTACTGGGTACAGCCTTCATAACTGTAGTGCCGCCGTTGGACAGCTTTGTTCCCACAGTGTGTAAATTCCAAAGGAATTCTGGAATAATCTATTTATATTACGGTTATATCTTGAGACATTCCCTGTTGACAGTGCGGTACTTGTTATATCCACCAATGTACGACATTT
>NW_017077335.1:0-270 GCF_001483705.2 Eufriesea mexicana | reverse complement strand
TTGTTCTGTTCAGTGACGATTAAGGTTCTTTTGCAATTCTAGTGTGGCAGAGGGCTGAACCTTCACGACTCGATGCATTAACAATTGACGACTAGTGATGAGTATAGCCAGCTTCGCCGTACTTCACCCTATGGACTAAATGGCTTCCTGATAATATAATTGTAATTGCAAATCTAGAATAGTCAATGAATAATACGGTTATGGTTCTATAATTCCTAGTATGTCAGCGCGTAAATCCCTCGTTGGATCATAGCTGGCTTCAATTAATCG
>NW_017077334.1:0-270 GCF_001483705.2 Eufriesea mexicana | reverse complement strand
GCTGGCGACGCCAGTAATAGTGGTCTCGGCACGTTAGGCACGGTTACGTTACGTTTGGTTAGGATAGCTTATGTCGAGCTCGGCCTGGTTATCTTTGACTTTCCTGCTGTACACCGCTGTTCGGTGGGCTTCTGCGCTCTGCTTGGCTCTTGGGTGGCCAGTAATAGCAGCCTCGGCACGTTAGCTCGAGTAAGGTTACGTTACGTTAGGTTAGGTTAGAATGGCTCGTTATGGATTTCTTTGACTCTTGTACTATAAACCGGTACTCGG
>NW_017077333.1:0-270 GCF_001483705.2 Eufriesea mexicana | reverse complement strand
AAAGTCAAAGCTACCCTTTCCTAACCTAACCAAATGTATCATAACCAAACGAAACCTACCCGAACGTAACGAGCCGAAAGCAATATTGCTGTCGTCGCCAGAGCAGAGCTGAAAATATTAGAGGATGGTAGAGCGCATGAATCCATGAAATTGCAGTGTATAGCACAAAAGACAAAGCTACACTGTCCTAACATAAAATAATGTAAAATAGCCACACGTAAATTAACACATTCTAACGTGCAGGGATCACTATTGCTGCTATCCTCCGAG
>NW_017077332.1:0-270 GCF_001483705.2 Eufriesea mexicana | reverse complement strand
TTCTCGCTTCGGCGAGAAGAAGGCACAGCGTGTTTAACATCCTTGCTCTTGTTCGAGTCCGCTACGGCTCCTATGATGATAGGCAGTGACCATTCAATAGCCAACGCCGAAAATAGTGACGAAGATCATCAACGGGCTGGCATAGTCTTTCAATCGAAATGTTAGCTTTCTATTTCTTAATAGCAAACACTTGGATTCGTTTCTCCTTTTCGATTAAAATGCGAGGATGAAAAAGAAACTGGCATTTTGATAACTTTCTACATCTTGTAC
>NW_017077331.1:0-270 GCF_001483705.2 Eufriesea mexicana | reverse complement strand
GTTTCTGTAGCATTGCAGTGGCAATAGCATGCCAATAGAATCATTCCTCCTTATTTATGCAACGAAACTAGCTCACAGCGATATTAGTGGAAGATGTCAATAGAATTAAATTTTCCATTCGGATTCTATAGCATTGCAATTGCTATAGCATGCCAATAGAATCTTTCCTACTTACTTATGCAACAAAATTAGCTCCCCACGATATTTGTCGAAAACGTCAATAATATTGAATTTTCCAGTCAGATTCTATACCATTGCAATGGCTTTAGC
>NW_017077330.1:0-270 GCF_001483705.2 Eufriesea mexicana | reverse complement strand
CTTGGCGTGACATAGCCATTGCAATGCAATAGAATCTGGCAGGAAAGTTCAATTTCATTGACACTTTCGAATAATATTTTCGTGAGTAACCTTTCTCGCAGAAATTGCGGGGGAAATACAATATTGGCGTGCTATAACCATTGCAATGCAGTAGAATCTGGCTGGAAAGTACAATTTTATTGACGTTTTCGATTAATATCGCGGTGTACAGGCTTTCTCGCATAAGTCAGGAGAAAAGATTTTATTGGCGAGATATAGCCATTGCAGTAC
>NW_017077329.1:0-270 GCF_001483705.2 Eufriesea mexicana | reverse complement strand
TGTGTGGATGTATGTATGTATGTATGGGTGGATGTATGGATGGATGGATGTATGGTTCGATGGATGTATGGATGGGTGGTTGTATTGATGAGTGGATGTATGGACGGATGGATGTATGGAAAGATGGATGTATGGATGGATGGATGTATGTATGGTTGCTTGGATTGATGGATGTGTGGATGGGCGTATGTACGGAAGTATGGATGTATGAATGTATGGATGTATGTGTGGTTGTATGGATGGATTGATGTATCGAATGATAGACGTACG
>NW_017077328.1:0-270 GCF_001483705.2 Eufriesea mexicana | reverse complement strand
ATATTATTATGTTATATTATTATATATAAAACAGCTACTACATCGCACCTCTCTGTAAGAAATTAATTTTTTCTTATATTTATACACACCTCATCTGTTTGTATATTTTTATTTTCATTTTTTTTCTTTGTTACTATTAATTTTATACCTCACTGTAATAATTTTCTTGTAATTTTTCTAATGGCTAAATCCCGTATAAATAAATAAATAATGTAATATTATTATATTATTATATTATTATATATAATTTGTTGGTGGTTTCCTGTATTT
>NW_017077327.1:0-270 GCF_001483705.2 Eufriesea mexicana | reverse complement strand
CCCAACCAAACGTAGCCAAACCTAACGTAACCGGACATAACTTAGCACAAAGTAACTTGCCACGACCACTATTGCTGGCCACCCCAGAGGCGGGCAGAGTACAGTAGCGAATGTATAGCGCAGAAATCGACCGAATAGCAATGTATGGCACAAAAGTCGAAGAAATCCTAACCATTCCTTTCTAACCAATCCTAACGAAGCGTAACATATCACAAACTAACGTGTCGTTATCACTATTACTGGCCACCCCAGAGCCAAGCAGGGAATAAT
>NW_017077326.1:0-270 GCF_001483705.2 Eufriesea mexicana | reverse complement strand
AGAATCTGGCTCGAAAATTCAATTTTATGGACATTTTCGACTAATATCGTGGTGAGCTAACTTCCTTGCATACTTAAGGAGGCAAAATTCTTTTGGTGTGCTATAGCCACCGCAACGCAGAGGAATCTGTCTGGAAAATTCTATTTTATTGACATTTTTGACTTATATCATGGTGAGCTAACTTCCTTGCATAGGTAAGAAGGAAATATCCGTTCGGAGTGCTATAGCCATTGCAGTGCTGCAGAATCTGTCTGGAAAATTCAATTTTAT
>NW_017077325.1:0-270 GCF_001483705.2 Eufriesea mexicana | reverse complement strand
ATAGGAATGGTTGTGTTACGTTTGTCTGTGTAAGGTTTGTCTTGGCTATGCTAGGATATCTTTAACCTTTCTGCTGTTCATTGCCATTGTATGGATGTCTGCGCTCTGCACTCCTCTAATCTGTTCCGCTTGGCAATGGGGAGTCCAGCAATAGTGGGCTCGCCTCGGTAGGTTTAGTTAGTTTACGTTTGGTGTGCTTAGGTTAAGCCAGGTTATGTCAGGATTTTTTTGGCTTCGGTGCTATACACTGCTGTTTGGCGGATATCTGCG
>NW_017077324.1:0-270 GCF_001483705.2 Eufriesea mexicana | reverse complement strand
CTGCGCAATACTGTGCTCCAGTACAATCCCCTTGCCTTTGCGGAGGCCAACAACAGTGGTCTCATCATGTTACGTTAAGCTAGGTCACGTTTGTGTATTTTACGTTTGACTGGGATAGGATGGGCTACTTCTGCGATAGTGCTTCACACTGCTATTTGGTGGATTTCTGTGATCTGCTGTGCTCTAGTGCATTTTGCTTCGCTCAATGGTGGCCGGAAACAGTGGCCGCGGCACGTCATGTTCAGCAATGCTACGTTCGGTTAGTTTATG
>NW_017077323.1:0-270 GCF_001483705.2 Eufriesea mexicana | reverse complement strand
GAAACAAATCGGCGCCTACGGGACGTGGCCATGGCCACTTGGCAGGAGCGTTGGCAAGCGACAGAGAAAGGACGAGCAACATACGCCTACTTCAGCAGCGTCCACGAGATGGTCAAGGATAAATGGATCCACGTGGACCACTATGTGGCACAGTCCCTCAGTGGCTACGGAGACTTCAATAGCAAACTGAAGTACTTCGGCTGGAGCGATACGGAACTGTGTGACTGCGGAGAAGAGGAAACGCCGAGGCACATCATGGAGGAGTGCCCA
>NW_017077322.1:0-270 GCF_001483705.2 Eufriesea mexicana | reverse complement strand
AATTTATAACTAACTTACAACTAGTTTATAACTAATATTTTAACTTTGATGCGTAGCTCTTAGTTTGCTATCGTATGCCAAAGATTTTTCTTTGACATACGATACCAATTACCAGGTCTTATCACGTGGAGATGGCTACGCATCGAGACCCGACATGGGCCCTAGTGGCACAGCCTGCTGGCGTTATCCGTATCAAAGATATCCTAGCCTAACTTGGAGCGAAAGAAGTTAAGTGACTCTACAGACACTTTATTAAATTTCGTGTCTTAC
>NW_017077321.1:0-270 GCF_001483705.2 Eufriesea mexicana | reverse complement strand
AGACCGAGCTTGACATAACCTAACCTAATCAGAAGTATGTTAACCCCACCTGACGTACCGAGATCACTATTGCTGGCCTCGCCAGAGCCAAGCACAAAATACTGGAGCACTGCAGGGCCAGTTATCTGCGGATAGCAGTGTATAGCACAAAAGTTTAAGCTATACTATCCCAACCTCACCAAACATAACACACCCAAACGTAACCCTACTCAACCTAACATACCGAGGCCATTATTACTGGCCACGCCAGAGCCAAACACAGCATATTAT
>NW_017077320.1:0-270 GCF_001483705.2 Eufriesea mexicana | reverse complement strand
TAAAATTCACCTTGTCCAGCAGTAATATGTGTATCTGGATTAGTAATACTTCCACTTTTTTTTAATAAAATTGGTAATATTTTTTCGAATACATACAACTGGATTATTACCAGTTAATATTAATTAATATTGACCGAAATCGCTAATTTTAATGTTAATAGGCTTATAAAGATTTTCAGTTTAAGGTATTGCTCTATTACACATTAGAAATAGAAATATTTCTCAATAACTACATATTTTAATCAATTGTTGTTTTTGTTTCAATTGTAA
>NW_017077319.1:0-270 GCF_001483705.2 Eufriesea mexicana | reverse complement strand
ACATTTGATCCATCCGCTGGTCATCCTAGCATTGCAATAGAGTTTAAATATACAGAGGAGAGCTGATAACTGCAACGGCTACAGCGACATTTTATCGAAGGTACTTAGGAATGTGCTGTCAATTGAAAATATTTTCAGACATTAATTACCTGCACACTGATAATTATAGGATTGGCGTTGAATTGGCATCATTAGTGAACAAATTATTCCACTGTCTACGGTGCCCTCTTGATGGCTATACTCAGTACACTGTATTGACATATGTCACCG
>NW_017077318.1:0-270 GCF_001483705.2 Eufriesea mexicana | reverse complement strand
GATGAGAGTACCAAAGCTGTTCTAGAGTAATTAATATATAGTACGGTTATGGCTGGAGATATTACAATTAACAACACAGCTCCTAGCACATTCATCTACATGGCACTGTAGCCGTTGGAATAACGTGTTCAGTGATAATTTGTATTCTATATGCATTCTAGAATGACAAAAGGCTGATCTGCTAATTCTGGGGATATTAACAATTGGCATAACTGTACTGAGTACTGGAATCAGCAAAATGCAGCAGTCTTTGGATTTATTTGGTCATTG
>NW_017077317.1:0-270 GCF_001483705.2 Eufriesea mexicana | reverse complement strand
CCCACCGAGGTTGCATGGGAAAGGGCATGATTGGGAAGGAAAGCCTGGGTATGAAAGAGGACAGAATGAATAGTTTAAATAAGGGTGCAAGGGTGCGGGTGAGTCAGTCTTTAACACTTTGACTGCCATGTTGGTCACATATGACCAGTCACTGTTTCTCCTGTGATGCCACGGTGGTCATTAGTGACCGGAGCGCTTGAACTACTAGAAATACATTGAACAATATTGAATGAAAATTGTCAGTTAGTGCATGTTGAATATAACCACTAA
>NW_017077316.1:0-270 GCF_001483705.2 Eufriesea mexicana | reverse complement strand
TAACATAACCAAACGTTGCCTAACTCAAAAATACGAGCCTCGACTACTATTACTGGACGCCACGTGGCAGAGCAGAATACAGTAGAGCACAGTGGAGTGCAGAAGTCCACAGCGTAACAGTGTATACTGCAAAAGTCAAAGCTATCCTGACCTAACACAAGCAAACGGAACCAAACCAAACGTTGCCCAACGTGACAACTATCACTGGACACCCCAGATTCGAGCAGAGTATGGTAGAGCGTAGTGGGGCGTAGAAATCCACCTATGAGC
>NW_017077315.1:0-270 GCF_001483705.2 Eufriesea mexicana | reverse complement strand
ATAAATCCATAGATATATACATACATACATCCATATATACATCCGTTCATCCGTCCATCCACCCATCCATTGATCCACCCACATATCCATATATCCATGCATCCACACATCCATACATGCGTACATCAATAAATTCATACGTTCAATCATCCATACATACATACATCCACACATTCACACAACCAAGTACCCGTACATGCATCCATTCATACATCCATACACCCACACAACCATACATCCATAATTCCATCCACCCATACACTCAGACAT
>NW_017077314.1:0-270 GCF_001483705.2 Eufriesea mexicana | reverse complement strand
CAATGGCTATAGCACGCCAATAGAATCTTTCCTCCTTATTTATGCTAGAAAGTTAGCTCATCACGATATTAGTGGAAAATGTCAGTAAAATTTAATTTTCCAGCCAGTTTCTGTAGGGTTGGGAAGGCCATAGCACGCCAATAGTATCTTTCCTCGTTGTTTATAAAGGAAAGATACCGCACCACGACATTAGTCGAAAATGTCAAAGAAATTGAGTTTCCGAGCCAGATCCTATACCTTTACAGTGGCCATAGCGAGCCAATAGAATCT
>NW_017077313.1:0-270 GCF_001483705.2 Eufriesea mexicana | reverse complement strand
GTGCTCTAATATGTTCTGCCTGTCTCTGGGATGGCCAGTAGTTGTGCTGTTGGAACTCTGGGACATGTCAGGTTACGTTTCGTTAGGTTAGGTTATGAAGGATTTGTCTGAGTTCCTTTGGCCTTTGTGCTGTACACTGATATGCGGTGGGTTCCTGCGATCTGCTGTGCTACAACACGGTCTGCTTTGCACTGCGGATGTCAGCAGTAGTGGTCTAGGCGCGTTAGGTCGTGTCATGTTACGTTTGTTTAAGATACGCTTGGTATGGTT
>NW_017077312.1:0-270 GCF_001483705.2 Eufriesea mexicana | reverse complement strand
GTATCGTTACGTCTACCTTTTCTACGTACGGTTAAGTCAGGCTGGGTAATTTAGGGTAAGGGTGTCCTTGATATTTGTGCTATTCGCAGGTATTTGGTGGCTTTCTGCGCTTTATCGTGCTCTAGTATATTCTGGTTGGATCCGGGGATGCCAGTAATGGAGGTCTTGGTACGTTTGTTTAAGTTAGGCTACGTTTCGTTTTATTACGTTTGTATAGGTTAGGATAGGGTTGCGCCGACTTTTGTGCCATGCACTGCTATTCGGTGGATC
>NW_017077311.1:0-270 GCF_001483705.2 Eufriesea mexicana | reverse complement strand
AGCAGTACAAGTCTCGGCAAGTTACGTTGAGTCAGGTTACGAACGGTTAGGTTGGGTTGGGCTTAGTTTGGACAGGACAGCTATAACTATTGTGCCGTGCGCTGCTATTCGAAGGATTTCTGCGCTCTTCTGTGCTCTAGTACGCGCTGTTTGGCTGTGGGAGGGCAGAAATGACGGTTACGGTTGGATAGGTAAGGTGAGGGTAGATTTGACTTTAGTGCTTTAGTCTGCTATAAGGTGGACTCCTGCCCCCTGCAGTGCTATAAGATT
>NW_017077310.1:0-270 GCF_001483705.2 Eufriesea mexicana | reverse complement strand
ACAGCGCAGAGATGTTCCGAGTAGCTGTGTATAGTACGAAGATCGAAGCTACGCTAACCAAACATAACCCAACCTAACATAACCAACCTTAACCTAACGCAACCTGACTTGCAACGGCCACTATTGCACGCCTCCCTAGAGTCCAGCAGAGTATAGTAGAGCAATGTAGTGCGCAGGCGTCCACCAAATATCTGTGTATAGGACAAGAGTGAAAGAAAACCTAACCAAAACTTCCTAACCTAACCTAACGGAACGTAACCTATCTCAACC
>NW_017077309.1:0-270 GCF_001483705.2 Eufriesea mexicana | reverse complement strand
ATTGATGAGCTCCCCAGAGCCGAGCAGAACGTATTAGTGCATAGAGGAACGCCGGAAACCAACAAATGTCAGTGAATAGCACAAATGTCAGAATTACTGTATCTTAACGTTAAAAAGCTTCACATCACCAATCGTAACAGTGCTCAAACCAACGCGCCGAGGCGACTGCTGCCGGCCTTCGCAGTTGCAAGCAGAATGTTGTAGAGAACAGGCGAGCGCATGTTTCCGCCTAATAACGGTGTATGGCACGAAAGTCGAAGCAGTCCTGGC
>NW_017077308.1:0-270 GCF_001483705.2 Eufriesea mexicana | reverse complement strand
GTTTCGTCGTTGGGTTGTTATGGCTCATCAATGGCTTGCTCGTTCCACTTGGTTAACCTTCATGGATTCTATTCTTTCATTTTTTTTCCTCGTACTAATCCGTTTCCTTTCAGATTTATATAAACAATAATATATTCTGTTTCAGCTTTTATATTTCTCAAGATTCTCAAGTTTCCTCGAGACTTGATTTGGGACACATCAATGAATGACGCGGGATGCGTTTAGACTTAAGTAGACCTAAGTAATAAGATAGATGCCTAGACTAAGTAC
>NW_017077307.1:0-270 GCF_001483705.2 Eufriesea mexicana | reverse complement strand
GCAGCGTATAGCACAAAGGTCTAAGGTGTCCTTACCCGATCTTACCAAACATAACATAAGGAAGCGTAACCTAACACAACCCAACGTCCCTAGACGGCAGTTGCTGGTCAACGCCACTACAAGCAAAGCATGTTAGAGGAGAGTAGAGCGCCGGCGTCCATAGGATGGCAGCGTATAGCGCAAATGTCATAGAAGGCCTAACCTAACCCAAAGAAGCCGAACCTAACCAAACGTAAGATAACACAACCTAATGCGCCGCAGTCACAATTT
>NW_017077306.1:0-270 GCF_001483705.2 Eufriesea mexicana | reverse complement strand
AACAGGTTATAGATTTTGAATAGACTTATTCTCTGCCAAGTGAATGCCTCCACTTGCCAGTGGATTGAAGGCGTGAAGCGATCTACTCACCAAGCTATAACAGACTATTGGTTTTGTATAGACATACCCTCTGGCAAGTGGATGGCTGTACTGGCCATTGGATTGAAGGCGTTATGGGATCTATTCACCAAGCTATAACAGGTTGTAGATTTTGAATATACCTATTCTCTGGCGACTAGGTTGCTGTACTGCCATGGAATTGAAGGCGTT
>NW_017077305.1:0-270 GCF_001483705.2 Eufriesea mexicana | reverse complement strand
CAAGGGGGTGGGGTGTATGTGGGATGGCTAACCCTAATCTCATTTCGGACCCCCCACCCTTTCACGAACTAAGAAAATTTAGATGTTACACTTCCGAAGTCGAACCGACAAATGAGTTATGTTACGTCGCATCGCCCCTTATATAGCCGCTGATCGGCCGAGCCCCCCACCCCGATCACAAATTTTTGAACTTTGCTGATTCCATTAATTATTATTTTTCCTCTAATAACCAATAATTAATTAATTTTTTCACTGTTATTATAAATACAC
>NW_017077304.1:0-270 GCF_001483705.2 Eufriesea mexicana | reverse complement strand
CGCCCTCTGTACTTGTGGAGCGAGTGGCATATAACCACGTGAATTTTGAAAAGGCATCTACAACTGTCAGGATGTGTCGATACGCTTTTTTGTTTGATGGCAACGGCCCTAAATGGTCTACATGTAACGTGTCTAGCGGAACGTTACCCTTCTCTATTGGATTCAACAGACCTTCTTTTCTTCCTTGTTTCTTCTCAGCGAGAATATATGTTATGCGGTTTTGGATGACTTTCTCCATTTCCGTTGTCGAAGATTGGGGATGCAGAAATC
>NW_017077303.1:0-270 GCF_001483705.2 Eufriesea mexicana | reverse complement strand
TTGGCTGTCTTCTGTTGGTATTGGTTAGGTTTTAGTAGCTCCATCTTTTCTGATATACACGGCCATTCTATGCATTTCAGCGTTCCACTTTCCACTAACGTATTCTGCTTGGCTCCGGGGAGGCCAGCGATAACGGTCGCCGCACGACTGCTTGTGTTATGTTACGTTTGGTTATGTTAAGTTTGGCTGGGTTAGGAGAGGATAGCATTGACTTTAGTGCTATAGTCCGTTATTAGGTGGATTTCTGTGCCCGACTGTGCTCTAATATTT
>NW_017077302.1:0-270 GCF_001483705.2 Eufriesea mexicana | reverse complement strand
TGCATCCAAGAAAGTTAGCTCACCGCGATATTAGTCGAAAATGTCAATAGAATTGAATTTTCGTGCCAGATTCTATAGCACTGCAATGGCTATAGCTCGCCAGCAGTATAACTCCTCCTTACACATGGAAGGATGTCAGCTCACCACGATATTAGTCAAAATTGTCAGTAAAATGGAATTTTCCATCCAGATACTATAGAATTGCAGTGGCCATAGCTGTGCAATAGAAGCATTCCTTCTTATTTATGCAAGAAATACACCTCACCACGA
>NW_017077301.1:0-270 GCF_001483705.2 Eufriesea mexicana | reverse complement strand
ATTGGACGAAAATGTTAATAAGATTGAATTTTCCGTGCACTATCTAATGCAATGCAATGTCTATAGCAAACCAATGGAATCTTCCCCCTTACTTGTGTAGGAAAGTCTGCTCAACAAGATATTAGTCGAATATGTCAAAGGAATTGATATTTTCTGACAGATTATGTTGCAATGCAATGGCCATAGTCAACCAATAGGATCTTTCCACCTGATTTATGCAGAAAAGTGTGCTCACCACGACATTAGTCGAAAATGTCAATAGAATAGAAC
>NW_017077300.1:0-270 GCF_001483705.2 Eufriesea mexicana | reverse complement strand
GTATATATGTGTGGATATATGGATGGATGGATGTATCGAAGAATGGAAGCACGAATGGATGGAATTAAATATGTATGTGTGTGTGGATGTATGGATGTATGGATGTACGTTTGGATGGATATGCGGATGTGTGGATGGATGGATGGATGTATGGTTGCGTGTATGGAAGTGCGAATGTACTGGTGTATGTATGGGTGGATGAATGGTTGTATGTATGGATGTACGCATGGATGTATGCATGTATGTATGTATGGATGTTTGAATGGATGT
>NW_017077299.1:0-270 GCF_001483705.2 Eufriesea mexicana | reverse complement strand
GGAGGAAGGATACAATTGGTGTGCTATAGCCGTCGCAATGCTACAGAATATGCCTGGTAAAGTAAATTTTATTGACATTTTCGACTAATATCGTGGTGGGCAATCTTTCTTGCATAAATAAGGAGGAAATATTCTTTTGGCGTGCTATTACCTTTGCAACGCTATAGAACCTTCCTGAAAAATTCAATTTTATTGGCATTTTCGACCAATATCGTGGTGAGCTAACTTTATTGCATGAATAATGAGGGTAGGTTCTACTGGCGTGCTATA
>NW_017077298.1:0-270 GCF_001483705.2 Eufriesea mexicana | reverse complement strand
GCCATTGGATTGAAGGCGCTAGGCGTTCTGTTCGCCAAGCTATGGCAGCTTATAGGTTTTGAACAGACTTATTCTCTGGCAAGTAAATGGCTGTACTTGCCATTGGATTGAAGGCGTTATACCATCTATTCACCATGCTATAACAGGTTACAGATTTGAATAGACCAATTCTCTGGCAAGTAGATGCCTGCACTTGCCATCGAATTTGAGGCGTTAGACGATCTATTCGCCAAGGTAAAAAACGTTATAGATTTTGAATAGACCTATTCC
>NW_017077297.1:0-270 GCF_001483705.2 Eufriesea mexicana | reverse complement strand
AATTAATATCGATCTTCCAAATTTTATCAAACAGTGCCTAAAGATTGCCTCTCGAGTGCAAAGAGTTAAATATACGAAAAATTCTAGTGTTTAAATTATTTTCTAGTGTTTAATAAATTTCCTCTTTCTCAATCACATGTTCCACACGTGACATCACTTGTAATTTTATTCTCAATTTTTTAATTTACGAAATAAAAATAATTACGCTCCTCATAATTCGATACTAAAACTGCCAAAGAGGTTAGATCGACATATCCCAGATTTTTTATT
>NW_017077296.1:0-270 GCF_001483705.2 Eufriesea mexicana | reverse complement strand
AGCCATTGCAATGCTATGGACTCTGGCTGGATAATTTAATTTTGTGACATTTTCGAATACTATCTTGGCGAGCAAACTCTGTTACATAAATAAGGAGGAATAACCCTTTTGGCGTGCTATAACCTTTGCAATGCTATAAAATCAGGAGGGAAACTTCAATTATATTGACATTTTCGACTAATATCGTGGTGAGCTATCTTTACTGCGTAATTAAGGTTGGTAGATTCTATTGGCGTGCTATAGCCAATGCATTGCTGTAGTATCTGGCTG
>NW_017077295.1:0-270 GCF_001483705.2 Eufriesea mexicana | reverse complement strand
AGCAATTCCGTGGATTCCTGCGGTCTACTGTGCTCAAGTATGTTCTGCTTGTCTCTGTGAGGGCAGCAATAGCGGTCCCGGAATGTTAGCTTGAGTTAGGTTACGTTACTTTATGCTACGTTTGGCCAGGTTAGGACAGAATATCTTAAACTTTTATGCTGTACACTGCTTTTCGGTGTTTCGTGCGCCATATATTGCTCTGCAATTATCTGCTAGTCGATGGTGAGGCAAGTAATAGTGATATCGGCTCGTTAGGCTGAGTTAGGCTAC
>NW_017077294.1:0-270 GCF_001483705.2 Eufriesea mexicana | reverse complement strand
TTTCATTTGTAACCCCTTGTACGTTTTGGTTCTTTTATGTGTATATTATCGTATCTAGTTTTTGACGCATTAAACGTATGTTAAATTGGAATTGGCCTGCTAGAAAGCTTTACTGATGAGTCCATTAGCAGGCCCAGGACGAAATGCTCCTCATCCCTTCCTTTTCCTTACGTTCTTTTACCACCTGCTACCATATCATAGTACGACGAGACGAAGGGATACCAACAGGCCAGCACCATAGAAATACCAGAGTAAGGACCACCATAAGTA
>NW_017077293.1:0-270 GCF_001483705.2 Eufriesea mexicana | reverse complement strand
TAGAACATAAGTCGAAGATACCCTAACCCGAACTGGCTTAAACTAATCTAATCAAACGTAGCATAACTGAACATAACGTGCCACGAACACAGCCTCCGGCATTTCCATAGCCAAGCAGACTACGGAAGAGCACAGTATGTCACAGAAATGCAACGAATAACTGTCCATACGACGAAAGTCAAACCTATCCTAACCAAATTTAGCCTAAATTAGCCTAACCAAACGTAACATAACAAAACCAAACGTGCCGCGACCGGCATTGCTCGAATC
>NW_017077292.1:0-270 GCF_001483705.2 Eufriesea mexicana | reverse complement strand
ACGCCTTCAATCCAATGGAAAGTACAGCCATCTTCTTGCCAGAGAATAAGTCTATTCAAAATCGATAAGCTGCCTTAGCTTGGTGATTAGTTGGCCTAACGTCATCATTCCAATGGCAAGAAAAGCCACCTACTTGCCGGAGAAAAGGTCTATTCAAAATCTATAGTCCCTTATAGCTTGGTGAATACATCGCCTAGCGCCTTCAACCCAATGGCAAGAACAGCCACCTACTTGCCAGAGAATAGGTCTATTCAAAATGTATAACCTGCT
>NW_017077291.1:0-270 GCF_001483705.2 Eufriesea mexicana | reverse complement strand
GTTAGCTCAACCCGATATTAGTCGAAACTGTCTATATAATTATATTTTCCAGCCGGATACTATAACACTGCAACGGCTATAGCACGCCAGCGGAATTTTTCTTCCTTATTTATGCAAGAAACTTAGCTCACCACGACATTGGGAGAGAATGTCAATAAAATTGTATTTTCCAGACGGTTTCTATAGAATTGCAGTGGCTATAACACTCCAATAGAATCCTTCCTCATTATTTATGCAAGAAAGTTAGCTCATCACTATATTAATGGAAAA
>NW_017077290.1:0-270 GCF_001483705.2 Eufriesea mexicana | reverse complement strand
AATAGAATCGTTCCTCCTTAGTTATGCAAGCAAGTTAACTCATCACACTATAAGACGAAAATGTCAATAAAATTATAATTTCCAGCCAGATTCTATAGCATAGCGACGGCTATAGCACGCCAATAGAATATTTCCGCCTCATTTGCGCCAGAAAGTTAGCTCACCACGATGTAAGCGGGAAATGTCAATAAAATTGAGTTTTTCAGGCACATTCTAAAGCATTGCAATTGCTACAGCACGCCAATGGGATCTTTCCTCCTTGTTTATGCA
>NW_017077289.1:0-270 GCF_001483705.2 Eufriesea mexicana | reverse complement strand
CATCCACACATCCTTACATCCATACATTCGTACATCCATACATCCATCCATCCATACATCCATACATATAAACACATCCATACAGCAATACATCCGTACATCCGTCCATCCACACCTCAATCCATCCATACATTCATTCATCCATACAGCCATCCATCCATACGTGCACACATCCATACATCCACCAATCCATACATCCACCCATCCATACATACACCCATTCATACACCCATACATACATCCATACATAGGTGCGCACATAGACCCGTA
>NW_017077288.1:0-270 GCF_001483705.2 Eufriesea mexicana | reverse complement strand
AATTTGATAATTCGTGTTTCAAGGTCTGTGACGTCCTTCCGTGCCAATACGAGTTTCGAATGATTAGTCATCGTTAATTTTCTACGTGCCACAAGTTCGAAGATAAGAGTTACATTGTTATTTATTTATATCAAATTGCGATATAACAATTAGCGTAATTGGGTTGACTTTGTATGACAGGGTGACACGGTATGACAGTGACATTGTATTGTAAGACAATGTACTTACGGTGTACTTGGACAACGATTTAATTGCAGATGGAAAATTTCA
>NW_017077287.1:0-270 GCF_001483705.2 Eufriesea mexicana | reverse complement strand
AGGTCAAAGCTATCCTGTCCTAACATAGCCGAACATAACATAACCATACGTAGCCTGTCTCAAGCTGGCGTTCCGAGACCACTATTGCTGGCCTCCCCGGTTCCAAGCAGAACATATTAGTACACGGTTGAGCGCAGAGACCCACCGAACAGCAATGTACATCACGTACGTCAGAGCGCTCCAAACCTAACGCAGACTAACGTAACCTAGCCAAACGTAGCCTAACTAAACCTAACGTGCCTAGATCACTATTGCTAGCATCCCCAGAGC
>NW_017077286.1:0-270 GCF_001483705.2 Eufriesea mexicana | reverse complement strand
GCGGCGAAACACGCCGCACTGCAGTGTATAACACAAAAGACGGAGGTTTCCTCTCCTAACGTAGCCAACCGTAAAATAAACAAACGTATCCTATGCATACATAACGTGCCCCGACCGCTATTTCTGACGCCACAGAGTTAAGCGGAGTATGATAGGGCACAGTAGAGCCCAGAAGTCCATCGGATAGCAGTGTTCAGCACAAATATGTGCTACACTCTCCTAACATAGCCAATCGTAACATACACAAATGTAACCTGGCTCAAACTAACT
>NW_017077285.1:0-270 GCF_001483705.2 Eufriesea mexicana | reverse complement strand
GTGTAACTCCGCATAACATAACGAGACCAGAATTGCAGGCATCCCAGGGTCAAGCAGAGCATGTTAGAGCGCATTGGAGCGCAGAAATCCTCCGAATAGCAGTGAAAAGTGCAAAAGACAGAGTAGCCTATCCTAACCTTGCCAAAAGTGACAAACCGAAACGTAGTATAACTTAACCTAACATGACGAAACCACTATTCCTGGCCTCCCCAGATGCAAGCAGAATGTAGCACAGCACAGTAGGTCACAGAAATCCAGAGAATAACAGTG
>NW_017077284.1:0-270 GCF_001483705.2 Eufriesea mexicana | reverse complement strand
CACTGGGGAGGTGATCAATAGCGGTCGCGACACGTTAGCTTGTGATAGGTTACGCTTGGTTGTGCTAGGTTTTGCTTAGTTTTGTCCTGAGATCCCTGACTTTCGTGTTATTCACTGTTATTCTGTGTATTTCTGTGGTCCACTGAGCCCTGCTACATTCTGCTTGGCTATGAGGAGGCCGGCAGTAGTGGTCTCGCAACGATAGGTTGTATTATACTACGTTTGGTTAAGTCACGTTTGGCTAAGTTATGATAGGCTACTTTAACTTTT
>NW_017077283.1:0-270 GCF_001483705.2 Eufriesea mexicana | reverse complement strand
CAATATAGCACTGTTTACGATGCATTAGTCTGCTCACTGATGATTTTATTTCTGTAGCAGTTAGAGTATGACAAGGGATATGGACTTTATCCCTCGAGAGGTAGGCAATGAACAATACTCTTCACAGTGTAAAATCTGTGCAATATAATAGCAATTGCAGTAATCGTCATACCAACAATCAAATTTCTTGAGCACTTCAAATTTCTTGATGGACGCATCAGTGACATCTAGAGATATTTACATAGGGCAGCACGTTACACAGTACATTCA
>NW_017077282.1:0-270 GCF_001483705.2 Eufriesea mexicana | reverse complement strand
TCTGTCTCGCGATTTATTTCGTTAGCCGAACTCGTGCTGTCTACGTTTAATTCGTTACCAGTGCATTAATCTGTCGTGGAACACTGGCACATTGTTCTCGCTTAATTCGGTGATTTCCATTGAATGCAACGATATTCCGAGGTACATAAAAATGCTTTGAATTGGCACATTGGAATTTAACGAAATTTTAAATATCGGAGAACGGAAAAGGAAGAATATTCATCCTGCTCTGAAGCGTTAATTGTTTGTCTAATTGACAGCTGCTGCTTC
>NW_017077281.1:0-270 GCF_001483705.2 Eufriesea mexicana | reverse complement strand
ATTTAATTCGTGGCACGTTAGGTTGCGTTAGGTTATGTTTGGCTAGGTTAGGTTGGGTTATGTGTGGACAGGATAGCTTAGACTTTTGTGCAATACACTGCTTTACTGTCGATTTCTGTCGTCTGCCGTGCTCTATTATGTTCTGCTTGGAGCTATGGATGCCAGGAGCGGTGGTCGTGGCACGATGTGTTGAGCTATGCTTCGTTTGGTTCGTTTATGTTTGGTCATGTTAGATCTGGGTATCTTTGACTTTTGTGGTATACACTGCTA
>NW_017077280.1:0-270 GCF_001483705.2 Eufriesea mexicana | reverse complement strand
TACAATTTTAAATTAATTAAAATTGATTGTATTATTCGAGAATTGATTAGATAGCAATTACTGTTTCGAAACGATCCTTATTATTTCCAGTCATTGCCATAAGATAATAGACATTGACCACTTTCAACCACGTTCCATTTATCCAATAACCTAAATTTGTGAATTTTAATATATCGATTGAGTTACTTTTCTAAGAGAAGAAAAGTAAAAGAAAGAAAACTATTATTCTTTAATAAACAAGCAGTAAATAATAATAAATAAAAATAAAAC
>NW_017077279.1:0-270 GCF_001483705.2 Eufriesea mexicana | reverse complement strand
TTATGCAACAAAATTAGCATACCACGATATTAGTCGAAAATGGCAATAAAATTGAATTTTCCATTCAGATTCTAAAGCATAGCAATGGCTATAACATGCGAATAGAGTCTTTCCCCTTCATTTGTGCAACAAAATTAGCTCACCACGGCATTTGCCGAAAATGGCAAAGAAATTGAATTTGCCAGTCAGATTCTATAGCATTGCAACGGCTATTGCATGCCAATAGAGTCTTTCCTACTTATTTGTGCAACAAAATTAGCTCACAACGGT
>NW_017077278.1:0-270 GCF_001483705.2 Eufriesea mexicana | reverse complement strand
CGATTCCAAGGATTTCTGCGTTCCACTTTTCACTGATGTGTTCATCTTGGCTCTGAGGAGGCCTCCAATGGTTGTCGCAGCTGACTTGCTTGAGTTAGGTTTCGTTTGGTTATGTTACACTTGGTTATATTACACTTGGTTATGTTATGAGAGGATTGCTTTGACTTTATTGCCTTAGTCTGCTGTTAGGTGGATTTCTGCGCACTGCAGTGCTCTAATATCTTCAGCTTCGCTCTGGGAAGGCCAGCAATGGCGGTCTCGGCACGTTGG
>NW_017077277.1:0-270 GCF_001483705.2 Eufriesea mexicana | reverse complement strand
TGACATTTTCGACTAATATCGTTGTGAGCTAATTTTATTACATAAATAAGGAGAAATAATTCTTTTGGCGTGCTATAACCATTGCAATGCTATAGAATCTAGCTGGAAAATTCAATTTTATTGACATTTAGGACTAATAACGTGGTGAGATAATTTTATTTCATAAATAAGGAGAAAAGATTCTATTGGCGTGCTATAGCCATTGTGATGCTATAGAATCTGACTGGAAAATTCAATTTTATTAACTTTTTCGACTAATATCGTGGTGAG
>NW_017077276.1:0-270 GCF_001483705.2 Eufriesea mexicana | reverse complement strand
ATACTCTACTCTAATATGTTCTGCTCAGTTCGGGTAAAGACAGCAATAGTTGTCTTGGCGCGTTAGCTTGAGTTAGGTTACGTTTGGTTGGGTTCGGTTTGTTTGGGTTAGGTTAGGATATCTCTGAATTCTGTGTTGCACACTGTAATGCGATGCACTTCTGCGCTCTACTGTGCTCAAGGCAGACCTGCTTAACTCTGGGGAAGCCAGTAATAGCGGTCTCGGGCATTAGGTCTAGATAGGATACATTTGGATGCTATGCTTGTTTTG
>NW_017077275.1:0-270 GCF_001483705.2 Eufriesea mexicana | reverse complement strand
ACAGTATATTTCCTCCTTATTTATGCAAGAAAGCTAGCTCACCACGATATAAGTCGAAAATGTGCATAAAATTGAACTTTCCAGCCAGATTCTATTGCATTGCGACGGCCATTGCACGCCAGTAGAACCTACCCTCCTTATTTATGCAATAAAGTTAGCTCACCGTTATATTAGTCGAAAATGTCAATAAATTTGTATTTTCCAACCACATTGTGTATCATTGCAATGGCCAGAGCACGCCAGTAGAATTATTCCTCCTTATTTAAGCAT
>NW_017077274.1:0-270 GCF_001483705.2 Eufriesea mexicana | reverse complement strand
CTAGTTTACGATGACATGGGTTTGGATAGCAATAACTTTTGTGCTGTGCACTGCGATTCTGTGGACTTCTGCGCTCTACTCTGCTCTAATATGTTTTGATCTACTCTGGGGAGACCAGCTATAGTGGTCGCAGTACGTTAGGTATAGTTACTTTGCGTTCGGTTATGGTAAGATTGCATTTATTAGGATAGGGTAGCTTTGTCTTTCGTACTGCACTCTGCTTTCGGGGGACTTCTGCGCTCTATTCTGCTCTAGTATTTTCTGCTTTGC
>NW_017077273.1:0-270 GCF_001483705.2 Eufriesea mexicana | reverse complement strand
CAGACCAGGCCAGGCCATGTCTAGCTCGTCCAGGTCAGGTTAGGTCAGCCCAGGCCAGGCCAGATATGATCACGACAGGTCAGGTCAGCTCAGGTAAGGGCAGGTCATGATATTCCAGGTCGGGTCAGGCTATGCCAGGTCAGGTCTTGTGAAGTCAGGTCTGGTCAGGTCAGGAGACGTCAGGTTCCGTCAGGTCAGGGAAGGATGTGTCAGGTCACATCAGGCCAGGCCATGTCAGGCCAGGTAAGGTCAGGTCAATTCAAGTCTCGT
>NW_017077272.1:0-270 GCF_001483705.2 Eufriesea mexicana | reverse complement strand
CACCAAATAGCAATTTATAACACAAAAGTCAAAGATATCCTAACCTAACCAGGCCTAACCGAACCAAACAGAACGCAGAATAAATAGATCGAAAGTGCCGAGACCTCTATTGTAGGCACCCCCAGAGCCAAGCAGCACATGCTAAAGGAAGGAGGAGAGAAAAAGAAAATAGAATGGCCGTGTATATCTGAAAGGTCAAAGCCATCCAAACCGTACCCATGCTAACGTAACATAACCAAACGTAATGTAACTCAACCCATCGTGTCACTA
>NW_017077271.1:0-270 GCF_001483705.2 Eufriesea mexicana | reverse complement strand
ACGCTGCTATTCGGAGTATTTCTGCCCTCTTCTGTGATCTAATATGATCCTCTTGGAGCTGGGGATGCCTGCAGTGGTATCCTCGGCACGGTAGGTTAAGCTATGTTGTGTTTGGTTAGATTACGTTTGAATATGGTAGGACATTGTGGCTTTGACTTTCATGCTATACACTTCCGTTCGGTGAATCTCTGCGCTCTATATAGCTCCACTACGTTTCTCTGGAATCTCGTGGTGCCAGCAGTAGTTGTCGTGGCACGTTAGGACGAGTTA
>NW_017077270.1:0-270 GCF_001483705.2 Eufriesea mexicana | reverse complement strand
AACAAAATTATCTCACCACGGTATTAGACGAAAATGTCAATAAAATTGAATTTTCCAGTCAGACTCTGTATCATTGCAATGGCTACAGCGTGCCAATAGTAACTTTCCTCCTTATTTATGCAACAAAACTAGCTCACCACGATATTTGTCGAGAATGTCAATAAAATTGGATTTTCCAGTCAGATTCTATTAAACTGCAATGGCTGTAGCATGCCAATAGATTCTTTCCTCATTATTTATGCCTCAAAATTAGTTCACCACGATAATAGG